>NC_142935.1:56467452-56489952 GCF_046866305.1 Octopus bimaculoides
CTCTCTCTCTCTCCTTTCTCACTTTTATTCCTTATTCTCTTTCATCCTTCTTTTTCCCTTTACATACTCTCTATCTGTCATCTTTTTAGTTGATACATATATATATATATATATATATATATATATATATATTATATGTGTGTGTGTGTGTGTGCTAATAACAGTTTGACTCAGTTCCATTTGACTGAAAGTGGGTGCATAGGACAAACCCATCTCATCAGGTAACAGAAGATATTTCTTCTAATACCTGATGAAATGGGTTCATCTTATGTGCCCACAAAATTTTAAGTCATATTGAGCAGAGCTTTATCAAGTTGTTGTTTAAAAAATACTTGTAATCCCACCAGATGTTTAGGGTGTTGCTTTCTTTGTTTGTCCTCTCACTCATGTGTGTGTGTTTGTAATCTCTTTCACTTTCTTAAGCAGTTTTTATTCGTTACTTTAATATTGTCTTTTCTTCTGTTTCAGGTACGCAGTAAATGAGACTGTTCTTCCAAAGACAAGCACTGAAGTGCACACCATCACTAGTAGTTCCACAACAAAGCCAGAACCCACGAAAGCCCTTGACGAGCACAGAGAATTGGATGCCATATTGGAAGGTTTGCTGAAGGATCAGGCATTTGAATCTGTTACACCAGCACCTGCATCAGTCAGTGAAACTTCCCACTGTGACATCATCCTACACAGAGACCCACCAACCAATGTCATATGTTACCCAAAAAACTGAGATAATCAAGGAGACACCAGTTTATATAGAAGAGAGCCACTACACCATCACCAAATCAAGTGAAGAGAAGATGAAGCATGTCCCTAAGAATGCTTTCTCTTACACTGCACCACCCATTGTTGAAACAAAGATAATCAGGGAGACAGAGTCTCCGCAAGAGCCCTGACAAAGAGCCATCTACTGGCCCAGCTCCATCTCCTAAAAGCTACACCTTGCCTTATCGTGCAGATTATGAAAATACTTATTCTACAACTTACACAACTGAAAGCACATCTCATATGGATTCTGAAGCACTGTCCTGGTTGGAGCAGCAGCAACAAAAGTTAAAGCAGAAGAAAGAAGATGATGATGGAAAACGAAGCCATCAAGAAAAGGCTCTCGTTGAGGAACTGAAGCATGCTCAGACACGGTACGCTACAAAAAAGGGCCAAAGCGATCAAGAAGAACAAGAAGTGATGCAGTCTATATTAATGGCCATCTTCCTCCATCACTTTTGACGGTTACACTGTATACCAGATGTCTATCAGCCCACAGACAACCACTCGTAAGCATCATAGCGTTAATGATGAGGTATTTGATGTAAGTGCTTCCGAGACCCACAGTCGCACCGTGAGCAAGCCTCCTCCATCTCCTGGACCTACTGTCCGGACAACAAGCACCACCACACCTCCTGCACCTGTGCGCACAAGCAGCAAGGACTACATGCAACGGCAACGCTCAAACAGTCGGGATTGGCCTCCGCAGCAGAGGCCTCAGCGCGTCAGTTCATCAACAACCAGTGTAGTTACAACCTCAGAAGGTACAGTGGTCAATGAAAGTCCAGTCATGGCACGCACAAGTCGTAGTAACAGCCGTACTCCCCCTCAATCTCCGCCCCCTGCACAGTTTTCTCCGCCGCCTGTATCAGCAATGCCTCCTCCGCAATTACCAGAAGCTTCTACTTGCAGCACCTATCAAGCACCATCTGTGGTGGAGGAACCCATAGTCCCTCCACAAGAGCAACCGTACCAATACACTCCTGTTGATGAACCCTTAGTTACCGTCTCCGACCCCCCTCCGTATTACAACCAGCCGTATAATGTAATCAACTCAAAGGATGTCATAGATGATAGTTACCCCAGTCCACCTAGCCCTTACCAAACAACACCCACAGAAACAGAGCAGCCCCAAGTTAGTCCTCCCCAATCAGAATCATCTCCATCCCCTCAGATCCAAATCCACGAACAGGGCCCTGTAACAGAGGTGTTTGTACACAGATCTCCAAGTGGTGAGTATTCTCTAAAGACTCATCATAATAAGCTAGAAATTATTATATCTGAAATTAGTTTGTTGTTTTCTGTATCACTGTTATATATCATCAACAGCAACTTAAAAAATGTTAATTATTCTAGGTTAATTGTAATGACGTCTTGATATTAATTGTAATAGCAACTGTCTGCTATAGCTTTACAGGCAGCACAATTTGGCATGCCATTTATTTGGTGTCATAATGGATGATACAGAAAAGGAACAAAAGAATTCATGCTAGGTTAAGTGAATAACTATTCTCCTGCTTATACTGAATAATGTAAATTTTCAAGATTTCATGTAAGCTTTAACTTACTGTTGGGGTTAATGTCTGCCTGAAAGAACTTTCTTTCACATTGAGGAAAGATCGGGATAAGAATAAATCCATTATAGAAATAGGAAATGAAGTGTGTGTGGTTTATATGGAGAGTGGGAGAAAGAGAAATTAGAGTGGTAGTTCTAAGAGGGGAATTTGAAAAGCAATCCAAATATTTATGGAAGTGTTATATCATGTAACTACATCGTTGAGTTAACAGTAAAATTAAAAGTGGGTTGTGGATGTAGTATGGCTGAATGGTTAAGAAGTTTGCTTAGCAATCATGAGGTTCCAGTTTCAATCCCACTGTGTGGCATGGCATCTTGTGAGTAATATTGGGTAGATGGAAACTGTGTAGAAGCCTGGCAACTGGATTGTGCCTGTAATTTTTAAAGTCTCCAGCCTTGTAACATTGGTGTCTTGCTGATTCCACCTGAGAATTGCTTTAATGGTACATGTGTCTATGGAATATTTTACCACTTACACATTGGTTCAATAAGCAGGTAGTTTTGTGGCTTGAACAACTGACTATTCGTTGTTGAAACTAACTGACTATTCGTTGTTGAAACTAACTGTGATTCATTTTAAAGTATTATTCAGTATATTAATTAATGGTAGTCTCTTGAGATCAGGGAAGACCATTCTGCAATCTCTTGCTGAACAGCCTTCACAAATGATTTGCTTATAGTGATTCAGTGTCTGTGCTGAACTGTGCGTCACACATGAGATATCACAGTGATCACAGAGCAACATGAGATGAAGTGTTTTGCCTAAGAACACAACACGCTGCCCATTCTGGGAACTGAACCCACAGTCTCACGGTCGTGAGTGCAATACCTTAACAACTAAGTAAATAGATGAATATAGATAAAAGTTGTTTGAATAAGTCTCCAGCTTTATTGTAAGGCAGAGAGATTGTAACATGTTGAATAAGTCTCTAGCTTTACGGCCGCATGTGGTATATACATTTAACCCTTTAGCATTCAGATTATTCTGCCAAATGTAATGTTTATTTATTCACATTGCTTTGAATTAATCATGCATCATCTTGTAGCTTCAAGATTTCAATGGTGTGATTGTTTATTTTTAAAATGACACTGCAGGGCATGTATGAAAGGCCAGATTGATCATAATATGGGTAGAATATTTGGTCTGGACATGGCTGGTTTAAATGCTAAAGGGTTAAATATCTAGTAGATAATACCTTAAGGTTTGCAGTATCTAAGAGGGAATTGCAGTGGCTGATTCATTTCTATCCCAATCTTTCAGCAATGTTTAAAAAATGTCTTTCACTTTTTTGGTTGTTTTCATTCTATGTCTTCATAAAAATTAACGTCTCTGAATTGTTACTTTTAGATTCATTTTGTGGTAAAAAAAATACTTGAAGTCAGCTGACATTTCTAAGTCTTTAACTGACACCTGAAACATTTTGACTTCATAAATCTTCTGCAAAATATTTAATGTCACCTCTTGTAACTTTGGTGCTCTCTTAGTTAAAATTTTCATTTCTCGATACACTATTCAAATGAAATGATTACCTGGCTTATTTCAAGTTACCTCTCACCTTAAATATAGTTTCCTATTTTCAGAAGTTAGATAAAACCAACTTCCTACATAGCTGACTGATCTACAACAGCTGCAATTCCACAGTAGTCTGCTATTCTGTGACTTTTTGGAGCTTTTCCCTTTTTTTTTTTTTCTTTTCTTTACTTCTTTAGTCTGCTACACAAACTAAATTCTTTACTTATTTAAAATCTCACTTTCTTCTAGCAGAAGATATTTTTCATTGCTGGCTGCCAACAATTTATGTAAACCACTTCTTCATCTGTTAATAATTGTAAGGTTTCTCGCTATGATATTTCAATCTCTATCTCTCACTTGAAAAAAATATAAAAAAAGCAAAAATTGGTAAATACCTTGAGGAATTGGCATTATGGTATTGCTTCTTTGGTATCTTAATAATGAAAACCTGAAGAGGTTGTTCAGGTTCTCACTTCAGGAAATCATTATTGCTGAAGTTTTGAAAGTCAAGGAAAAGTAGTCCTTCGGATCTTGAATTTAATAAACAAGCATTATGTAATTGTGTATATGTATGTATATACCTCTCTACCTATATATATGTGTGTGTGTGTGTGTGTGTGTGTGTGTGTGTATAGACATATCTATAGATATATGCATGTACTTATACACGTTTTACACATAATGCAGTTTACAGTTTGGTTTTCCTGAATTTGTAATGCTTATCACTAAGTCTTTACTTTAGTTCCTCATTTTTTATGGTGTTTTGATTAGTTTAGATCTATGAATAATCTTATTAAGGAAGATTATAATGAATAATAAAGCTCTTCAGGATTTTATACTGTTTATAGTTTGTTTTTTTTTTTCCCCCAATTGACCCCACTCCATAAATCCCTGATCTTCCATATCTAATTATATTTAGTTAGCAAAATATTTCCCAGCTGGTTAGTTTGCTACTCTCCTACCCACTTTCACATACATACAACCACGGATCAGGCCCATTTGGAATAGGTATTGGTAAAGTCTGCTACACAGGTGTTTGGTAAGTAAGGCACAGTTTTCACCTTCATAGAGGCAATTTAACCCGAGAACCAGTAGTAATATATTTATCTTAATACTTTTTACCTTTCTGATAAGTGTCTTGGAGAAACGTATGCAATCGTTGAAAGTAAATTTTCAACTGTAATCGGTTCTCTGGTATAAAGATTCCTCAATGTAAGTGGAATTTTATGTTGCCTTAAGTGAAGCTCTTCTGTTTAAAATCTCCCTTTTTTTTATTTCGCTATTACTTTTAGCATTTTTATGCCATGCTACTTCTTTATTCTTGGCATGTCTTATCTCTTAATTGTTCTTTTAATTTATTATAATTTCCTTCTTAGTTAATTTCTGCTCCTCTATGTTCTTATTTCAACGTCTATTTTTGTTGTCATCGTCAATCTCAATAGTATATCGTTCGTACGTCCTTGTTGCTATTCCTTTTCATGTGTATGTTCTTGCTATTCCTCTAAATACCCCATCTTTAGCTCTACTCGCAAATTGATATGGACCTTTCTGATATGTATCCATGACCTAAACAGATATGATTCCCAAACTATCTCCCGCTTTAACCATAGCTTCATAAACTTCTGTAATCCTAACTGTTATGTAAAATACCCAACTTTAATATTGTCCATCACACAAAAGACAAAAAAAACCCCCCCACAATGAAGAAGGTAACTGTATACTTAAATCTACCGTTCGCTTTTAGATATAGACGATTTGGTGTGTGGTTCACTGCTTTCTGCTTTGGCCATATAGTTTGGTCATGCACTGAAGCCCTTGCTAAAGTTTAAATGTTAATCATTATGTAAACACTTGATTTTTTAGAATTTTTTCTTTTTCAGTTAAAAAGTATTTTTTTTTTTATCTAGTCATGTCTACATAAATAAATAAATAGAATGATTAATGGGGGCAAAAAAACAGCAACAAAAAAAAACCAAATTAATTCTACTTTCAAATTATAAAGCTTTGAAATGCATTTTTCTGGTTTTTCAATCGCTTTTATATATTAGGCTATAGCAATTATCTATAAATTTTCTACATTTTTATTTAAGGTCAAATTCCAAAATTTTATTGTAAAACAAAACCAAAAAATACTTATCGATGTTTCTGAAATATTCAAAAAATGTTTAGTTTTTCAATTTGATTTTAAGGAAATATCTATATAGGAGCAGACATGGTTGTATGGTGAGAAGTTAACTTCCCAAACTCATGGTCTCCGGTTCAATCCCACTGCATGGTACCTTGAGCAAGTGCTTTTCTGCTATAGCCCTGAGCCAACCAAAGCCTTGGGAGTGGATTTGATACACAGAAACTGAAAGAAGCCCATCATACATATATAAGTGTGTGTGTGTGTGTGTGTTGATGTCTCCTTACTTTGACATCACATGATAGTTGTAAATGATTGTCACTACCATGCAAGCAGTGGCCTACATTTCCAATCTTCCATGAAAATATGTCTGGATACAGGGAATATTACCTTGCTTGGAAACTGGTGAGGGTTGGTGATTGGAAGGGCATCTGGCCATAAAAAATCTACCTCAACAAATTCCGTCCAACCCATGTTAGCCTGGAAAAGTGGATATTATATGATGATGGTGGTTTTCCTAAAGATCTAAAATGTCTGAGAATAGTCCCCAGGAAATTTATAAAAGCACCAACTACACTCTCGGAGTGGTTGGTATTAGGAAGGGCATCCAGCTGTAGAAACTCTGCTAAATCAGATTGGAGCCTGGTGTAGCCATCTGGTTCACCAGTCCTCAGTCAAATCGTCCAACCCATGCTAGCATGGAAAGCGGATGTTAAACGATGATGATATATATATATAATGAACTTATTGTATACAGTGCTCAGGTGCACTACAACACATCAGAAAAAGTAACCAAAAGTGCATGAACAGTACATAGAATAATGCACAGGAAGTGGACAGTGGTTGAGTTGTTTAAAAAAAAAAGGGAGGTGGGACATCAGATGTACTGTTGGTGAATTTCAGGGAGCATGGAAGTTTTAAAGGATGTAGTGTCCGACAGTCAACAACTAATGTGGATATTTTATTCCATGCTTCAGCAATTCAGAGCATGAAAAAATGTTTTCGAAAATCATGGGTACTTTTATTTTTTTTTTTTTAATTAAATTATATTTTTGCAATGAACATATATCATGGAAGCTGTATTAGCTATAAAACTGTGATTATAATTATTAAAAGCACAATGACTGTAATAGATTATTGATTCCCAATTGTGCAATATTCTCAGTTCATACATTGATATTTCTACTATGTTTGTGACTTCAGCCATGGTACATTACTGAAATTATTTCAGTTTACATAAATGTTTAATTACAGGAAGGGTGTTAAGCTTGGGAAATGCATGATCCAGTCATTTATATCCAAGCATCTGTATTTACATATCCATACCACTCATTGTAGTATGAGATAATGGCAGAAATATAATAAACCAAAATAATTTGATGGTTTTTATAGGCACAGGCATGAATGTATGGTAAGAAGGTTGCTTCCCAACCACATGGTTCTGGGTTCAGTCCCACTGTGTGGCAACTTTGGCATGTGTTATCACTATAGCCTTGTGAATGGATTTGGTAGATGGAAACTGAAAGAAGCCCCATTGTGTGTTTGTGGCTGTGTTTGCATTCTCCACCACTTGACAACCAGTGTTGGTGTGTTTACATCAGTTCACCAAAAGGGACCAATACCAGGCTTCAAAAGATAAGCATTGGGGGCAATTCATTCGATTAAAATTCTTTGAGGCAATGCCCCAACATGACCTCAGTCTAATGACTGAAACAAGTAAAGATAAAAAATGGATTAGATTTGTTTTATTTATGAGATAGATTTCTCGTTTAGCGACTGATTAACCAGTATTGCTTTATTGAATCAATTTGATTGAAATTGAAGATATCAGATCTAAAATTTATCATTGAGTATTATTATCAGATTAGTAATCCATGTAGACATGACAGATACACGTATTAATTGGGGAAACAGACTTGTAGTCATAACATAGAATGGGTAGAACATTATATAAGCTACAACTGGCAGGTAGATCATAACATCTCACAAAGGCATATGATATAGAAGACATGCAACACGTATGAAACGATATTGTAGGGAGCAGAAGACACATGCAAATACACAATATCAAGGGCAGGATTTTGTGACATTTTTTTTTATAGATTTTATCGCACAAATGAATATGGATCTTAGCATGCTACAAATACGTACCATTGAAGAAGCAGTGATACATCTGGGCAAACTTTCAGAATGAAAGACATAGCTGTATGGTTCAAGAAGCTCTCTTTAGAACCATGAACTTGAATTCCACTGTATAACACTTTGGGCCACTGTCTTCTATTATAGCTCTGGATTGACCAGTGGCTTGTGGGTGAATTTGGTGGATGGAAATTGAAAACTTGTTACATATCTATCTATGTATGTATGTATGTATGTATGTATATATATATATATATATATATATATGTGTGTGTGTGTGTGTATTAATATTATCTTGGTTGAAAAAACTACTAATGTAAATATGTTAATAGTTACCAGGGTAGCAAAAACCACACAAAAACTGGGATGTCATACCCGGTTAATGAGTAGAAATTCCATGATAAAGTGATGTATTTTGAGTAGATATGAAGAATAATAATAAATGGAGCAAAACTCTTTGGAGTAGAGAGCACATAAATTTTGAAACATATGTAGGAATTAAAGGAAGTTATTGATTATATGCATTTTGGTCCATTTATTATTATTATTATTCATATATATATATATATATATATATATATATATATATATATATATGTGTGTGTGTGTGTTGGCAGAAGAATCTGAGAGAATAAGTACCAGACTTTAATAAGTTCTGGAGTCAAGTTGTTTAACTAAAGACCATTCAAAGCATTGCCCCACCATCCAGCATGGCTGTAGTCCAATGACTGCAACAAATAAGTAAAAAAAAAAAGGAAGTCTTAACACATCAAAGAGAATGAGAGACAGACATTACGATATATGAGGTTACATGAAAGAGTAGCATTTCATCTGTTTATGTGTCAATATGTTATAAACAGGATACACACATGTGATGCTGCATCCTAGAAATAAGGAACACAATGGTAATTTGTAAACATGAAAGCAGAAATACAACTTAAATAGATTTTTAGACATCATTAGAAAAAAAGTGCTCCAGCATGGACGCAGTCAAATGACTGAAACAAGTAAAAGAATAAACCAGTGAGGGAGCGTTCTAGTATAGGCTCAGCCTGCTAGAAATGGCAGCCAAACCTTAAAGCACACCGGTCTTAAAAATAGGACTTATTAGAAAATGTAGTCCTAGGTTCGTTCAATCAAGATTGACCTGGGGTTAAACAGCAATCACTGTTACCATATAAAAAAAAAACACATTACATATGATACATGCTCCATCAAACAGACTCCAACAAAATTGGTCTCTGTCGGTAAGACTTGTATCGTTTAATTAAATCCATAAAAAGAGTACATTGAACTTTCCATGAGGAGTTGAAGTCAGTCTTTCTAATTTAGAGGATGTAAAATTTTACTTTTCTACCATTAATATCTCTCCTGTTCACTTTTTCCTGAAGCAGGGCTCCATCCAAAACGATGGGTTTTTCACACACACACACACACACACACTACCCCATTGCAAGTTTACTGTGCTCTTTCTAATCGATTTCAATAAGTATTACATTCAACACAACAGTTCAATCTTATAGGCTGACAAACTTATAATGCTTTCAATCACTGTTTTGCTTTGATTTATTTTTTTTCATTATTTATCTTATATTTTATTTCTGTTTTTTTTTTGTTTTTTTTTGTATATATTCAGCCTCTTTGTTTGTTATTGTTGTTGTTGTAAATGAATACCCAAAGCTTAAATTTTTCTTCAGATTCCTGCATCAATCCGCTTAAATTAAACATTTGTCTACCATGAAATGTACTTTCTTTTAATTTTTTTTTTCTTTATTTCTGTACTTTCATGATACTTGATTGTTCACTAAAAGACTTAAAACAAAAACACTACATAAACAAAACAAAAAAGTCTATTTTGGAATCTTTAAATTTGAATAATGATAATATAATAATAATGAAATTATCGTGTATAGTGCTTAGGTGTCAACTCATCAATGATACATGTACAGTACATAGAATTATGTACAAAAGTCAGGAAAGTGAACCTAGCAATTTCATCTTATGTCTTTGGTAATAGATACTTTTTTAGGTACCCAGGAATTTCTAAAATAATACTTTCAACATACTCTCACTACCTCAGTTCTTTCTGATACTCTTTTACATTCTCACACGCCACTGTGTATCTAGTCTAGTTTAGTTTACTCGAAAATACCCCTTCCTAGAGGATTCTTGGATCCAAAGTACCTGAAAATGGAATCAAAGATTAACATTCTACGAAAGCCATTGTGACATATATGCAATAACACATATAAAGGATAAAGACACCCATCAGTCATGAATGACCATAGGATTGCACCTAGAAAGTTCCCCTCCAAGGCACAACTCCAGGCAAGGTTAATGGAAGACCAGCAGTCGGCCATGCATACCAGTCTTACGTCTCCATGCCACTGATGTTATCCAAGGAAAGGCAAAGGCTGATACAGCTTGGCACCAGTGATGTCGCAACTCATTTCTACAGCTGAGTGAACTAGAGCAACGTGAAATAAAGTGTTTTGTTCAAGAACACGACCAAGTCCGAGAATTGAACTCACTACATTATGATTGTAAGCCTGATGTTCTAACCACTGAGCCATGTGCCTTCACATGCTTATATATATATATATATATACATCAATACACCTGATGTCCCCCACCCCCTTTTTTTATATGACTCTTTCACCTGTTCATTTCCTGTGCATATTCTATGTGCTGCTTATGCACTTTTGGCTACTTTTTTTGATGAGTTGTTGTGCACTTGAGCTCTGTATACAATAAGTTCATTATCATTAATTATCATTTATCATTTTATCATCCACTTTTTGATGTTCGCTTGAGTCAAATAGATGCTTTTCCTGAAGCCAACCCTTACATCTTTCCAAATAAGATAATACAATCCCATGACCAGAAACACGGGAGATTGGAAACAAAGGACACCCCTTGCATGACAGTGACACTCATTTACAGCTATCACATGATGTTAAGCAAGGAGACAGTAACTCACACACACACGTTCATCATCATCATTTAACATTCATTCTCCATGGTGGCATGAGTTGGACAGTTTGACCAGAATGGCAAGCTGGGGAGTTGCACCAGACTCCAGTATGATTTGACATGGTTTCTATGGTTGGATGCCCTTCCTAACACTGTTATATATATATATATATATATATATATATATATATATATATACAAACACACTTACATGATGGCCTTCTTTCAGTTCTTGTCTACCAAATCTGCTCACAAGGTTTTGGTCAGGCCACAGCTATAGAAGACGGCACTTGCCCAAAGTGTTATGAAGTGGAACTGAACACAAGACCACATGGTTGAGAGGCAAGCTTCTCAATCACACAACTACACCTGTGCCTAAACTGTCCAACCCATACCAGCATGGAAAACAGATGTGAAATGATGATAATATATGTGCACACACACATACATATACATATTTATACATATATATTTATAGACAATAACAAATTCAAAGCCCATCCATCATATACTTCAGGCCTATCTCATTTATCAGCATCATAAACAAGATAATAAAATTCACAGACAATTACTAAGCAGAAGTCTACTTGCTGAAAATAAACTTCTTATTCTGAAAGGTAATTTGGCTTCCAACCAAACCATAATAACAACAGAGGAGACTGTATTACCTGAATTGTCTTTTCTCAGACATAAAATTAATTAGCTAATCATGGGGTCAGTACATATGTGTTGTAGCTATGAACATCAAAGCGACTTCATCAGAATCCAAAACAATGGACTGTGCACTTAGCTTAAAGACCCAGGCCATGTAAGGACAATTGCTACAGTGGTTGCAAAGCTACGTTGCATTGAACCCATCCGTCCATCCATCAAAGTCACCCTTTGTCGATCAATCATCTGATGCATCGTCTATCACTAAATCTGACTTCATTAGTCCTCAAATTAATTACTTCACTAGTTTCGGTTTACAGTTGTCTTGAGTGATCAGCTCTATCTACACTGTCTCCGCTACTGAATGAGTTCACCAAGTGTGACCGGTCAATTTTTCAGCTATGATAAGGCAGTGAACCCATTGACTGGCCTGTTAGATAGAAATAGATTAAGTGATACAGGCAGAGAGACAGTGATGAGGTGGGAGAATGAAAATGCAGTAAGCTTCTTTTATCACAAAATAAATAAAAAAAAAAGCTATACATACAGCACACACACACACACACACACACACACACACACACACACACACGTGAAAGAGTATAAAATATGTGTATACATTTATGTATATGTATATATTTGTTATCCTCTGATTTCTCTGCAAATGGAATAACTACTTTGCTAAAATAGAAAGATTCCTTAATTGACTTTCCCAAATGTTATCTTGTTCTTGCTGATACTGTTTAGTCACACAACTAAATTTTATGCTTGTTTTATTCATTTATTTTTTGTTACAATTCTTTTATTTTATTTTAATATAGTTTTTTTTTTGTTTTTTTTTTTAGTTATAATCATTAACATTTTAAAATTATATTTTAATGAAACATTAATGGAACTTTTATAATTTATTTTCTAGAAAATATTTAACCCTGGTTTAAAATATGCATTATATCTATAATTAATTCATTAATTGCTGTTGTTTTGTTCTTTTTCTTTTTTTTTTTAATTTTTCTTTTATTGAGGTAAGAGGTGGAGAAACTGTTTATATTTTTCTTGTATATTGTTCTTTTTGAAGGTTGTTTACTTAACTTTGTTTAAATACAGATTTGAATGTAATTCTATAAAACAGAGGATAATAATTTCTCCCATAATATTATAATAAGTATGGTTTAATGCAACATTCAAATATAGCATATAAAATACTGAAATATAAACCTAATTTTAATTATTGATAATAACAATTAGTAATGTGGATAATAATTTGTAATTAACAAGAATTATTTATTATTTATTGTTTATTATTATTGATGTTGTGATTAATAACATCCTTTTTATTCAATGTGGTTTCTTCATTTGCTTTAATCATAGCTTTGCATTTTCAATTCTAGTATCATCTAACCAGACAACCAAGGAAACGAGTCCTGACCTCGAGCAGCTGGAGGCAGCAATACAGGCCATGCATACCACTGTGAAAGAACCGACACCCCCTCCTGTTCAGCCAACACCGGTATCAGTAGTAACAACACCGCCACCAGCACCAGCACCAGTTGTCCAGCAGCAACAGCAAGAGTTTATTCAACATAAGAGCGAATCATACACCACAGTGACTTCACAAACTTTCGAGAGCCAAAAGCAACAGCATCAACAGTCTGTGAGTACTGTGCAGCGGAGCATGTCCCCCGTGTGGGATAATGTCATAGGCTATCCAACCAATAACTTTGTATGTATTGTTACCACTTTACCACTAGCTTGCTGGTAGTCCCCACCGATCGTTGTGCTACTCTAAATTCAGTATTAGTTTCCTACAGAAAATACTAAGGATGTACACATGTATATCTATGTGTGAGTATACGTATGGTTGAGCCTACACTGACAAACATATATACACATATATATACACTTATAGATGCATTAGCCTCTTCAATGCTTAGATTCTTAGATAAATGATATTTAGTTTTATATATTTGTAAGCGATAATCTTTGTGTGAGAAATAGCAAAAAAATAAATAATAAAACCCTACCTGACAGGGATCAAAGTGTGCATTTCTTGCTTTCTGGGCCTTTTTCGTCTCACATTTTTTATTTAAAAATCTATAACAGCACCCCCCCCCCCATCCACACATATACATGCACATAAACAAATACTCATATATACATGATTGTTGTTCCATTGACACAGTTTGAGCTTGTCAGTTAGCCCTTGCACTTTGCCCTATACCAGTGCACTAGGCCAGTTCTGCAGAGGCAAAAAGTGGGCATCCAGCTTTGCCACATAGCCCATCCACCAGAATCTGTTTCTGATACAGATTATCAGCTAGGTTGAGCAACACCAGTTTCCTATGTTGGATCTTCTTTGGGTCGAAAATTCTTCTTTCAGAACCACAGAATTTTCTGGAGATGTTTATGGTGGAAACTGTATCTGTGTCTATGTATATATAAACACTCGCACACATTACTCTCTTTACTTTTACTTGTTTCAGTCTTTTTGACTGTGGCCATGCTGGAGCACCGCCTTTAGTCGAACAAATCGACCCCAGGACTTATTCTTTGGAAGCCTAGTACTTATTCTATCGGTCTATTTTTGCCGAACCGCTAAGTTACGGGGACATAAGCACACAAGCATCGGTTGTCAAGCGATGTTGGGAGGGACAAACACAGACACACAAACACACACACATATATATATACATATATACGACAGGCTTCTTTCAGTTTCCGTCTTCCAAATCCACTCACAAGGCTTTGGTTGGCCCGAGGCTATAGTAGAAGACACTTGCCCAAGGTGCCACGCAGTGGGACTGAACTCGGAACCATGTGGTTGGTAAGCAAGCTACTTACCACACAGCCACTCCTACGCCTATACAATCTCATATCAAAATACTTGCCATGCTAGTACATCTCCATGTATATATATATATATATATATATATATATATATATATATATATATATATATATATACATATATATAATGCCATGTGTGTTGCAAGGTATTGTATGTAGGTTGTGTAACTTACTACTGTTAGCAGTGGCATTGCCAAGTTTGAACAACCAATGTCTTGCTATGGGTGATTTCAATTTCCCTTTCTGTACTGGTCCTTGTAGCAAGGTGAATAACTCTGCTTTGCTCGAATTTATTTATGACATAGAATGGGACTTACTCTCTCCTTTCGGCTTAAAAAAAAAATACTTCTTTTATGGAATAAAATTTAAAACAACATTATCTCACCTATGCAAATACTGATAAACAGGTGTATGTAAAACAACAGCAAAAAATGTTGCATACTTACTCTTCAGATATTTCATTATGTGTTATTTATTGAATAATAAATTTAATTAAATATCCTTAGATTATTCTGATCATGATCAAAAGTTTACTCAAATATCTCAAGAATATTTAAGTTATTGGTAGGATTTCCTAGATTTTTTAAATTTTTATTTTTTTGAAATGTAGAAATTAACTATTTATTGTTAATCATTACAAGTAATTAACACTTTCTTCAAAGACAATATATTAATATATACTACTTAATTGTAGGTTGTAGTGAACTCATATTAATTAACATTGTTACATTGAAATATAGATGGTTAAGTCACTAATTCTAACTAGGTAATTAATATCCTAGTAACTAATTGTAAAATATTATATTTAATTTAGTTGTTTATTAATAAAATAATATATTAACTTTACCATAACAAAGTATTCAGAGTAGCACAGTCTGTGGATCAAATCCTGTTGATGCCAAAAAACATTCTGCAATAAGAAAATTTTCTTTAAAGAAATCTTGTGTAAATTCTAAAATTTTCTAAATTCTTAATTTGAATATTTTAATTAATTTTAACCAATAATTTTACTAGAAACTCATTTGTTTGTTAATTATTATTCCACATTCATATTTTTATCATTATAACACCATCATCAACAGGATTTTGGACTACCAGACTGTTTGCTTATGCTGTTTTTTTTTCTATGTTTGCTTATATCAGCTGGCCTGTTTTCTCATCTTTATACTTTTGACCAAAATACATTTGTCTTACAATACAAGGCACCTTTTCTATACTGGCCAGGTGTCTATTCTGATCTCTGCAGCTCCAGTTTCTTCTTGCAACTGGTGCAGAAAAATATTATCTCTATGGCTTTATCTCACTTCAGTACCAGTCATATCATAGGGATTGAACCTGTCGATATACTCTTCCCCTATAAACTGTGGGTTAGTTCAAATTACTCCATAAGGAATATAGGGCTGGCTTCTCTGGCATGTATATTTCTCCCTAGATGGGACACTGGTCCAAAATCATTCTCACCACCTGAGCGGTCAGGAACAATATGAAATAAGTGTTTTGCTCAAGAACACAATGCATCACCTGGTCCAGGAATTGAAACCGCAGTCTTACGATAATGAGTCCAGCACCCTAACTACTAAGACATGTGCTTCCATGCACTGCCCCTATAAATTGTGCCAACAGTAAATTATCATTATTTTTGACATACCAAATGGCAATATTTAAGAAAACAGTCCAGCTGGTAACCTGCGTGACTACCAATGTTGTTTGCTTTTCACCTTATGTTGTTTTTTAAGTATTGTAATTGTTGTTGTTGTTGTTGATATCCTTTCCCCAAACACCACCACTGCATGTGATGGCTGTTGAATGTGACATGACACTGCACTTGGTCCACCGGTTTTTGTTTTCCTTTGTGTGTGTTGCCAGCTTGTCACCTCCCTTTTTGGCTGATAGGTCCACCTTTGAATTGTTCTACTTGCATGATTATGGTAGTCACCCATTTTATGGCTTGACCTTCACTATCCACCCTTGTTGTTATTGGTTTGGTATTGTTGCTGGTTTTGACATTGTAGATATAGTTTCTTCACTGTGTGAGATTTTTTTTGTAGACATTCTATCTTCCTCACTGTGTTGTGACATATCTCATTTTCTTGTTTCCTATGTGTTATGTTTTATCAAGAAAATAGAAATGCCTGGATTGTTTTTGTTTTTCTTTTCTCTGTACAAGAAACCTTGATCAACCTAATTATGTATTTTTGCCTTTTGTGTATAAATGAAACTCCTTATCCTTTCGCAATGAGACTAGACAAATATGATTTGGAGGTTTCATCTGTTCGGGATTCATTTAGAAGTGGTTTTATCTAAATATATTTTTATTATCTATTTCACACTTTTTTCAAGAATTGATATTGTTGATATTCACTAGTTGTAAAAGGTAGCGAGCTGGCAGAATCGTTAGCACACTAGGCAAAATGCTCAGTGGCATTTTGTCAGTCTTTACATTCAGAGTTCAAATTCCACCAAGGTTTATTTTACCTTTCATCCTTTCAGGGTTGATAGAATAAGTACCAGTTGAATACTGGGATCAATGTAATCGACTCACCCCCGCTGCCCTGAAATTGCTGGCCTTGTGCCAAAATTTGAAATCAGTATTGACTAGTTGTATTGGTCTAGGCATTACACTGTGTTGTCACAAGCTGATGTCAATTGTGAAAAGGTTAACTTAACAAGAATAGAATCTACAGTTAGAATAGTTACATCTGCTGGTTACTATGACATTCATTATGTAACCTCACTCCATGCTTCTTCATCAAAGGATTCAGCCCTTTTGTCAAGTAATCACTGTTTTATTAAGATGACTTTTTGTTATTTAGTTGAAGAAAGATTCCAGATTTGCAACTACATCTTTATTTTTGGATAAATGCTTTACATTGGAACTGCAATATTACACTTTGAATATGAACATTACAGGGACATGTTATAGGGACTGATGAACAATATTCCATTGTATTCAGCACTCCACAACACAACTTGATCAGCTATGGTGTACATACTTGGAATTATTGCCTCATTGCACAATAAATTTATTTTGAGGCAGCTGCAGTTGATGACAACAGACAAAAAAGAGTAATTTCACTATGTATTCTCATACACTAAATGATGACAAACTAACTTCTGCGAGTGCAAAGGATCTCCTAACATAGTATTTTTACACACCGCAAAAAAAGGAAGAATTTTAACTTAGCCATGTTTCTTGACTAAAAACATGTGATGTTGATAAATATGATATTGATAGTGTAATAATAGAAATTTGATTCATTGAGAAGACAAGTATAAAATTATTGCAGTCATCCAACACAGGTAAAATGTTGATAGTGTTGGTGCAGACACATGGATCTAGTTGAAGAGCAAGCAGTGTGGAAAAAAAAACACATTTACTACATAGAGTGATGATAATCATATCAATTTGATTAGGCATTCTTGAAATAAGGAGTAATAAAAATGTTTGTTATAGTTGTCATTTGAAATTTAGTATTTTTTCTAATTCTAAATGTCTGGCGAAGGAGAAAATTTCCCATTCATTAAATAAATAAATAAATAAATAAATAAAAGAAAGAAAAAAGAAAAAATTGGTCTCTTTGTGAGATATATGCAAATTAAGGAAAGCACAGCTTTGAAATTTGAGTAATGTTCCTGTCCATGATTAAGATAAAGAGCAATTACAATAATCTACATGGGAAGCACCGTCTGTCAATGATGTTAAATTTATTTTTCAAACTTGGTGGTTGTGATAAATAAGAACAGCAAATAAAAGATGATGGAATAGTCGCAGCATTCATCTTCAGTTTGAAAGTAACATGCAATCGAAGTAATGGAGCAATATTCATTGAAATTAAGGAGCAAAACCAAGATTTGTGATTATGGCTCAGCTGCACCTCTGATTCTACACAAAATTAATTTGGGTCACACTTAAAATCTGATTTGGCAGAGTTTCTATAACTGGATGCCCTTCCTAATGCCAGCCACTCTGAGAGTGTAGTGGGTGCTTTTACGTGCCACCGGCACGAAGGCCAGTCAGGAGGTACTGGCAATGGCCACGCTCAAAATGGTGTATTTTACATGCCACCACCACAGGAGCCAGTCCAGCGGTACTGGCAACGAACTCGCTCAAATGTCTTTTCACGTGCCAGGAAGGCGACGTTGGTAACGATCATGCTCAAATGGTGCTATTTACATGCCACCGGCACGGAAGCCAGACAGCTGGTGCTCTGGCAATGATCACGCTTGGACGGTGCTCTTAGTGATCTACTGGCACAGGTACCGTCACGATTTCAAGATGATTCAATTTTTAAGTGGTTCTCAGAAATAAACAATGTTGAAAATCTTTGTCAAAATTATCAATAGACCATTAGATAAAACATATAAATAAAAACTTGCAAGACATTTTTTAATGCAAAGAATCAAGTAAAAGAAGAAATAATCTTTTAAGATTGATCATCTGTGAGAAAGTGGATAATTTCACAACATAGGTTTCATCATTGACTGCAATACCAAGACAGTTGGCTCTGTCCATTTACGTGTGGAGCTTTGCAGAGCAAATATGGTTACCCACCAAAAGAAAGAAATGTCTAATGCCTACTGGAGAGTAGAAGATAATAGAAGAAAATCTGACATGGAATACTATGCCGATCAGAAAATGAAGTGACTAATGATAGTAATGATCTATCATCTTGTAAAAATCAACAACCAAGAAAGTACCACTAAAACTTTTATTTGATTTGTTTCACCATTGACAAAAATCACCATTGACAAAAAAAAGGCTAAATCAGTTTTGGTTACATCTGTAGATGGCTTGACCATGCTGACCATATCTTACATCATGCTTGTATCTTGAAGAATTATACAAGATATGATTTAAATCCTCATCAAAGCTAGTTTATAGAAGAAATCAACTAATGAAATTGTTCACAAGGATAATGCTGTGTCACGTGACAACAAACCTGACCAGGAACTACCTGAACCATGGTACAACCTGTGTAGGTCTATAAGAGCAAACAAGGATGTTTCAGTACCCAGACAATGTATATAGAATTCAGATGAAGAAAAGATATAACATCCGTATGGTAGTATAGCGTACTTCACAGAATTTACATGCTTACCGTATGAGGTCACTCAAGCTGCTATTTAAGGTGGCTACTAAGTCAGTGACTGAAAGTTTGGTTATTAAGTTGAAGAAAGTTCCAGAAGTAAAAGACCTTGCAATTTCAACATTGTTTTAGGTTGACACTTTACAATTGGACTATACTATTGGACTTTGAATATGCATGTCATACAGATGTATTATAGTAGCCATAACACAATGCTCAGAACAGTTATGGACTATGAAAGGATCTAATAGTACTTTCTGATTTTAGCACAAGGCCAACAATTTTGAGGGGGTGGGGAAATCAGTTAAATCAGCCCCAGTACTTGATGGTACTTTATCTTATCAACCCTTAAAGGATAGAAAGCAAAGTTAACCTTGGCTGTATTTGAATTCCAAACTTTAAAAGCCAGAAGAAATGCTGCTAAGCATTTTGTCCAAAGTACTTAATGATTCTGTCAGCTCATTGCCCTGAAAAATCTAATAGGTAACAATATGATTTCTTGAATTGGAAATCAGAAATATAAGAACTTTAGTATGGAGACTTAATTAGTACAAAATATACAGTATCAGTTTTCTTGTTAATCAGATGTCACTGACACTGCCATAAACTATGGTCTTGAGATGGTTAATCCCCATTATTTTATAATAATAATAATGATGATAAACTTATTGTATATGGTGCTCAAGTGCACTACAACTCATTAGAAAAAGTAGCTAAAAGTACATGAACAGTATTCAGAATAATTTACAGGAAGTAAATAGTGAATGAGTCACTTAAAAAAAGGGAGATGTAGGGGACATCAGGTGTACTGTTGGCGAATTTTAAGAAGTATGGAAGTTTTGAAAGATGTAGTGTCCCGACAACTAACAACTGATGTGGGTAATTTACTCTATGCTTCAGTAATTCTGAAATAAATGTTTCAAGATCCTTACTTCTTTGCTCCATATTTTGCATTGGTGTTGTTTGTCTATATCTCCATCATTGAACGGAACCTCTTTGGAAGGCTACACAATATCTAGCAAAAGATAATGCTTTCAAACGTATCATAATATAGTTGGGCTAAAAAATTAAAAAATCCCTTTTTTAAATTTATATTTATGTATTTATTTTGTAATTTGTTTTTAACTGCTCTTATCTTCCTGAGAGTGACTCTGCAAAGGAAACATCCTGTTTCATTGCTATCATATCATTTTGTCATCAGTGATGTTTTCCTTATATGATTTTCATCTTTACATAATTCACACCCACCTCTCTCCATCTACCCATTCCAATGTCCCCACTGACACTCCCCCCACCTTCAGCCTACATCTATCTACATGTCAATTATTACCCAGTTATGTTCATAGTAAGATCATTTAAGGATGACACAGAAATAATACCATTTTCTAATTAGGCTTGTTTTAAACGTGAAGGAGTAATTAAATGAAAACTATGAAAATGACTTGTTGAAAAGATAGATTACATCTGGGATGACAACCATGTTACAAACTAATATGCAGATAGCCATTGCACATATAATTGGTTTCATTGTTGCTGCATTTATCTTCTCACTGCTGTCATTTGATTCATGTATATCACTTTCTATCAATGTCTTTCTGTAAATCCATCAGTAGTTCTGTGGGTGGCATCCGCTTGTATTACATTTATCTTCTACTATTTCTCTTACTACCTTCTCTTTCTATCTATCTTCAAATTTTTCTATACTTCATATTATTCTCTTTTTCCCCTGACCTCCCTCTCTCCCTCTTTCTATCTCACTCTCTCTCTGAATCACAATCATTTTCTCATTTTCACTTGCTGTTGGTAGAATCATTAGAGTGCTGTAGAAAATGCCTCATAGCATCAAATGCTGTTATACACTGCTAGTTACAATGCATTTCCAATTTTGTCTTCATTGCACTATCTTTTTCTGGACCCTAAATTGCCTGATTAAATCATCTCTCCATCAAGCCTTCTAAGCAGTTTTTTCTGATCTTTTGGATACCACTCATAAACTGCATGGGTTCTCCTGTTTGTGAAACTTAAAACTTGTCCAGCCCAGCAGAACTTGTGCTTTCAGTACTAGGCAGAAGACTACACCAGACTTCAGAGTCTGTTTTCGCTTGGTTTTTACAGCTGGATGCCCTTTCTAACACCAGCCACTCCTCAGAGTGGACTGAGTGCTTTTTACATGGCATCAGCACAGGCAAGGTCAGTTTTAGCATGGTTTTTACAGCTGGATGCCCTTCCAAACACTAACTACTTTACAGTGTGAACTGGATACTTTTTAGCACCAGCACTGGAAGGGTCTGTCTCCTTGAGCTTCCTCACTGGCAATGGTATTTCTGATTTTCTGTCCATGATCACTCTGATGACTGTT
Organism: Octopus bimaculoides; assembly: GCF_046866305.1. Lineage (NCBI taxonomy): Eukaryota > Metazoa > Mollusca > Cephalopoda > Octopoda > Octopodidae > Octopus > Octopus bimaculoides. Next base: position 56,489,482 of record NC_142935.1, read on the forward strand.
CAGTCCTGTTGCAGATCTTCATAGTTTGAAGCCTAGATGTCAGGCAAAAGTTGTGACTTGGTTGATCAGGTCACTTTGTAGAATGAGATGTTCTCCAATCAAAGTCTCAAATGTTTTTTGACTTGAAGTTGAACCTTCTCATTAGGTCTTCACGTCTTGCCATTTTTCCATCAGCTTGGCACCTCTAGTGGATGAAATGACAAATGAGGTCACCATTTAAAGACATGTGAATTTCACTGAATTCTAGTGATAAATGATTGTACAGCCTAAGTACCATTCTCTCAGTCTCTGGATTAGTACCTAGGTACAGGCCAAAGTGAGATGACCAGTAATCACATGAAACCACAGCATCCTTCTAGGAAAGGGACGTTGATATGTGTTGAGCACAGGTATAGATATGTGGTAAGAATTTTGCTTCCTAACCACATGGTTCTAGGTTCAGTCCCACTGTGTGACACCTTGGTCAAGTAT
>NC_142935.1:56494952-56504952 GCF_046866305.1 Octopus bimaculoides
TGAAACACCAACAGTTGGGCAATTGCTGGCAGTTCTATTAGGAGACTTAACCAATGACATTACAATCTTCAGTGTGAATATATTCAGATATATGTCAATGGCAGATTGACAAAATCTGTAGAACATTGAACTGAATACTTTGCAGTATTTAGTTACAATCTCTTACATTCTGAGTTCGAATCTGGCTACAATGTCAATAAAATATAATATTAAGTATTATGACCAATATAATTGATTATTTGCAACTGTTGTGTGATGTCTAGACTAGGGTACTCACAAACACACAAACATTTTCTTACACAACAGGCTTCTTTCAGTTTCCATATTCCAAATCTACTCACAAGGCTTTGGTTGGCCCAGGGTTATACTAGAAGACATTTGCCCAGTGTGCCACACACCATGGGACTGAACCCAAGGCCTACATGATTGGGAAGCAAACTTCTTAACCACACAGCCATGTCTATTTTTATATGTGTGTGCATGTAATAAGTTCTTTGTTTGGGGCCTTGTAGGAAAAATTTAGTTCCCAGCTAAACAGTCATGGAAGTTTGCAGTGTGTTCTTGTTGATAACATTATCTTGTCCACTGCAGTTGTCAAGATGCCATTCAAATTGACATTTATCAGGTTGTTAAAATTTGATGATACCCTTTGTTTCCTATGCTATGACCTGTATTGAAATACCAAATATGTTATAGATATTTTCCTTAAAAAGTGTATCAACTATGAACTATTATGACTGGAACATTGTGGGACTACTATAGCTTTTATATTCTATCTATTACACTACTTCAGGATATAAACTTCCATTACTTAGGTTATTCTATCTATTGTCCAATTTGTCCTTCACACCACCACCACCACCACCAACTACCCCCTCACATTGCATTGAGGAATGGTCAAGGGACGTTACTCTGCTTGCCCTCTGTGATACCCACTGATGTTAACACAGACAGAAGTACACTTTAGTTAACTAGTTAACTCTTTGCCTTTTCTGCTGCCCCCATAGATATTTGTTCCTCTTAGCTTACTGGATGATATCCTTATAAAAAAAACTTCTCTACAAATATTATTCTGCTCTTAAAATTCCTGTTGTGTTGCCAAGCCAAAGTCACTTCTAATAATAATAATCATGAAATTATTGTGTATAGTGCTTAGGTGCACTACAGCTCATCTTGAAGAAGGTTTAATTGCTATTTCTAGCTCATAAAGTGTCCATTGGCCTCACTCTGTGCATCCACTATATCTTTTTATATGGCTGTCAGAACAACTTCTGCTCATTTGAACTTAAAGATTACTCTACTTACTTGTCTCACCCCAGTCACTTCAACTCAATGCACTTCCATCATCTACCATGCTAGGCTCTTTCATCAATGCTTCTTTCTCAACTCTGCACCCCCTCTCAAACTTCTTCTCTGGGCATTCCCCTTACCTATTGACCTCAAGTAATTCAAGATAAAATACTGGTCACACTATTTCTTTCCCCTCCACATACACACAGTTACCACAATCCTTCAATATGTGAGTATAAAATCTCAGGCTTCTACCGACCCTCCTCTTTGTAAGAATTAGAAGAATGTTATCACTACTGATTTACAAAAGCACAGGCTTCTTTTGTCTGATTTAGACACACACACACACACAAAAAAAAAAAAAAACTGACTGTTAACTATTACATACCATAATTAATTTCAGTTTAAATCTCTGGTGTCTATTTTAGCATATTTGTTATCTCTACCTGTAACTGTTTTTCTGTTATACTAATGCTGTTATATTACTGAAGATTGTCTAATTCAGTCCATTTGTGCTATATTTCCAACGAGTTCTTTTCAGTCTGTTTCTTATTTTCATTCTATTTAGAAGCTTTTCCAAGTCTTTTTACAACTTTTGTGGACTACACTCTCTGAGAGTGGTTGGCGTTAGGAAGGGCATCCAGCTGTAGAAACTCTGCCAAATCAGATTGGAGCCTGGTGTAGCCATCTGGTTCACCAGTCCTCAGTCAAATCGTCCAACCCATGCTAGCATGGAAAGCAGATGTTAAACGATGATGATGATGAAGTATCTATGTATCTAGGAAATATACTTGTCTGGACGATATCTTCTTGATCTACTGTATAAAATAATGAAAAACAGCACTGCTGCAAGGGTTCTGAAATCAGTTTCTAACTTATATTCTAGAATAGTGAGGGTACAAGCTACAGCTGCATTTTTTGTGGTTTCTTTTCGAAATGTGTCAAGTGAGTCTTATGTGTGTATAGTTAATGTTTTTAGGCAGATATCAAAGAGGATTGTCAGTAGGCCTTTGAGCAGGGGTGGAGGAACTTTTTAGCATGGCAGGTAAAAATTTTCAAAGGAAAAGGTCCACAGGCGCATCACAAGTTCTAACTCTTATATCTGTGCAAATCTTGTATATATCAAATTTGATACACATTAATAAAGATAAGTTTAACATGTTAAATTAACATGTAACATTTTCATTACTGCTGGCTCTGAATTTAGGATGTTTATATTACTTATGAGGTATTCTATATTTTTCTGCTAGAGAGTAGTTGGGTTTCAAGGTACAAACCTAGCAATATGTGTTTTATAGTGATAACAAAATTTCCCTTCAAATAGCAAATACCGGATGATTTCTGTTCAAGTTTAACCGTTTTAAGTTGTAGTGGAAATGCAACCTTTGTCGCAAATAAGCATACAAATATTGTATAAATTTTATAATCGAAAAATTTACTATAGTTTGTACATATGAGTATATCAGCCTGTGGGTACAATAAAGTGGACTCGCAGGCAGGGGTTTCCCCACCCCTACCTTAGAGAGTGTGACTTGAAGTTAAGTATATGTGTGTGTGTGTATAGTTGACAACAACATCAGATAAACTGCTAATGTGGGACCATTATTACAATACATTATGATCCATATCTGTATCTGACGTGCTGCTTAAGTTTGACAATTTCTGTCAATTGAATGTCATAACAATAGTTTCACATTTTGTCTGTGCAGCATACTGCACATGGTGCCATTGGATTGGTGTTGGCTTATGCAATGATGATGCAACTGCACTAGCTTAAACCATTTTCAGTGTTGGTGTTCAACATCCTGTCTGGTTAAAATAACGAAAGGACAAATCTGTGAGTGAAACATAAAAAAATGTAGCATCTATTGTAAGCAATTATTCAATTTTCCATTTTCTATTGTTTGTAGTTTTTGTCAGTGTTTGCTTCTTTGATCTGTAGTGCCTCTTACTCTCTACAAATGTCAGCCTATGTATTAGTTTTGAAAACTCTCTTTTTCCCTTTCTCTTGTTGAATGTCACCAATCTAATTTTCCAAATATCACTTTCCAAAACAGTATGAAATGTCTTTCCCATGATGCTTTTATTTTTTTATTTTTTGCTTAAAATTTTGAGTTTTTATTTATTTATTGTTAAATAACCAGTCATTTAATTCTTGAATTTATATTGCAATTTATTTGACATGAGATTCTAAACTGAAATGAAGAGAAATTGCCAAAAAAGAATGAGCGGGGTGTAGTTATTTTGTGTGATTGCATTACTGTGATATATCTACCCTACTCTAGGTCTCTTTTCCCTGCTGACTCACCCATTAAATTGGTGGATTTTGTTTTCTCTGGTGATCGGTAAAAATTGTTGTTCAACCCAAGTCAGCTCTGGAAAAGGTACACAATCAAAGACATAACTAGGATAGATTATTTGTGTGTATTTTCTGTCAGTATTACTTTCTTTCTAGTATCTTTAGTCAACTTTCACTGTTCAGTTTTAGTCTTGACTTTTCTGAATTCAATATTAAATCGTCTAAGTTATTGGAGTGACAGTTGAGGTTGAAGAATGCCAAGAGAAGATAACCACTAAGCTTAATGTAAACTCGAAATGATCGTTGGGATTTATCTCCCTTGGTTCTGGACTACATTATTTTCTATTAATTTCTGAACTAAATGTCTAGGAAACCCAAGTATTGTATCAATGTTTGTCCACTTGTGTGTGTAGTTGTCTCATTATTGATTGATGACCCCTTTGTCTATATTACCTGATTTCTAAAAATATATATGAATAAAATTTGGGGTGTATAGACCTCAATATTTACTGTTTTTTTGAGGTTCTTTTGTGATCCTTATAGAGTATCAATGTAACTTAAATACAAAAGTTTTTCTTATTTAGCTCCCAGGTCAGTCACAATCCTGTAGGGTTATGATAAAAAGCATTCCATCCAGGATCGGGTTTTTTTTTTTTTTAAGTAGTATATCTAAGAGTACATTATCCAATGTGCCCTTTTATGAAACAGTAGGGTAAGATTCAAGGGCAATGTTACTGTTGTTTCTAACAGATCAAGTGATAATTTAAAAAGCTCCCTAGTTCAAAATTCTGTTCACGTGTACAAATTCTGTCCTAGTATCTGCCTCTCACTCTCTAATTAGAGTAGAACTAATATTATCTGTATAGTACTTATCTGTAATAGTGTCCTCTCCTGTAGCTGTGTTGTAATTATTAAGTGTTATGTTGTTCTTATCCTTTTCATCAGCACAGTTATTCTCTATACCACTAGTATTGATATCCTTTTGCACTTGTCCTGCTGCCACCATGTACAATATCCTTTGTAGAATTGTGATTTATTCAACCTTTAAATGTTTCAATATCCTTTCTACTTAATTAAGCTTTTCATATCAACATTATGCTTCCTAGTGGTTTACTGCTATCTTTGAAGAATATTTCAATGAAAACCATTCAACAAGCCTTCTCTGTAAACCAGAGTTCTTTCCAATCTACTTCGTATTCTCAGTGTTCTATTGCAACAACTTTTGCCACTCTGCAAAACACATCCACACACACATAGACTTATATCATTTCATATACTACTTCGGTTTTCACTATCCCCTGTTATCAACATCATATCTGTTTGGAAAATTACACAATACCAACCTATTTACACTATTATCTCAATGGTATTCTGTACTTTCTTTGCTGGCATCATCAAACCTAGGTTGTTTTTGTTTCTGATATCATCCTTCATTAGTAACATTTCATAATTCTTTGCCAAGATTTTATTTCATGGCTCACTTAATTTGACTTTATTTTCTTTTACTCTATTTGTTTTTTTCTTTCTTTCTTTACATATAAAAATCTCATCCCCATCATTATATTTTTATTTTCTCTTGATTTACTTTTGTTTTTTGTTGTTGGTTGTTTTTTTACTTTATCAGTATCAACTTCATTTTTGTTTTGTATATTACAATAAAACTAATATCTTATGACTTTCAAGTTCTCTGATCATTAATTTGGTTTTATACTACTTTGCAGACCCAGGTGCCAAAAGAACAGCCACTGGAGGTTAGAGAAATAGAAGAAGACCGCATTTCTTTACGACCCATTGGTCCAGGTGTTCAAACCCTTGAACCAGATTCAATGTCCACTCTTGGTCGCCCAACTACACCAGCTTTCCCTGTCAGCCCAGCATCAAGTGTCGGTGAGTCTTCGTTTCTTGCTTATCAGTTTGTTGGATTTTTGCTTACTTTCACTTCATAATGAAATTAAAAATAATAATGTTCATGAGTTTATTATACACACAGCTCCAGTGCACTACAATAATGCTGATTGATGACAATCATTATTCTCTTTTTTAATATATACACATGCATGCATAATATGTCTGTATGTGTATACACACACACACACACACATATATATATATGAAATATAATAATGATATATAATGAGCTTATTGTATACAGTCCTCAGGTGCACTACATACAACTCATCAGAAAAAGTAAGTCAAAAATGCATGTACAGTACATAGAATAAGTGAACAATGAATGAGTTATTCCTGAATAAAGGATAATATTCTACAGAAAAATGCTTTGATATGTCAAAGTATGTAGCAGTATTCCTGCTACCATTCCTTCTGAGTGTGTGTCTTATGTTTATGAAATAGCAACAGTCACCTCTTCATCTGTTGCCTCATCATTTACCCATTCTGCCAAATCACTTCATTTACATTCTTTTTTTTTCAAAGGTAACATGTTTTCCCTCATAACAAACATGCAATGTCTCATCTAGTCTGCCTCATACATGTTTGGTATTTTGTCTATTTTGAGAATAATTGTCTGCGTGGTGGGAATTTGAGCCATAATTTGTGTCTGGGTTTCTGAAAGATAAAACAGTTCAGGGCTGTTTGTTCAGGGGCTTAAGTCTGATGTAAAAAAGAAAAGAAAAGAAAAAGAAACAGAAAAAGATTGAGAATAGCATAACAAATGGACCATAATTCTTAAAATGTGGTTTATATGAAATTCTCGCTGTAATAATAATGATAATAATAATAATAATAAAAACAATATCAATAATAATAGTAATAATAATAATAAAAACAAAAGAATAATAATAATGATGATAAAGATAATGATGATAATTACAGCCTTAACTTAACAGTTAAATTGAGATGATTATGTTGTAACCAAAGGTAACAGTGAAATAGTAGAAGTGATATCAAAAAGAATACTAATTAATCCTAGGTAGGAATAGCAGTAATAATAATAATTATGATAATAATAATAATAATAATAATAATAATAATAATATAACAACAACCACAACAGTAATGATCACAAAAATCAGTTGAACAACAAACAGCAACAATGGTTTTAACTAGTTAACCTGAGCATGACGGAATGATATTTGAAACCACAACCCTGGTGATTGTATTGCTTACTAGTCCTTACCTCCCTTCACCTCAGATCTCCCTTGTTTTTCTGTGTGTGTGTGTGCGTTTTTCCAGTTACTTTACTGTCCATCACTGTTATGTTTTTAGTATTTGTTTTTATCACCACTGCACTCAAACCAGTTGTTTTGTTATTTTTTTACTGTTATTTTTTATACTGTCTTGACTCTCCTTCACCTACTCATGCATGTCTCATGTTTATTTGCTGGTTCACCTTCATGAACCATATGTGTACTTTCCATGTTTTAATGTGATTACTTCTTTCATTCCTTTTTCTTCCTTCCTGTCTTTCTTTTTCTTTCTTTCCTTCCTTTATTGTTTCGTTTTAATTTTTGTGTAGTTGTAGTAATGTTTTCCTTGTAGTTTGTAGCTGACTTTTTTTCAATGATTATTTTCTCAATTTTTTTTTTCTTTTTCTTATTAAAGCATGTTTAGTCACATGAATGTTATTTTTTCTACACTTGTTTCCTATATTTTAGCAACCCCTCCTTTCCCAGTGTCACCTGGTACGCCTTACGTCAACCCAAGTAGTCCTTTTGGCCATTCTAATTACCATTTTAGGTCTCGTGGCCATTCAGGTAAACAACATTTGTCATCTTCATGACACCTGCTTTGTCTCCTCTCTTTTGGAAATGACATGGCCTTACTTCCATAACTCTCTCAACTTCCAAACAAACCTTTGCCTCATGGTATTGATCTACGGCTTCTTGCACATTTCCTTGCACAGTTTTGCTTAGTGTTGCTAATCTGTTTATTTACCTTACCACTTGCTGTCGTTTTTGTTGCTTAACTCTTGCTATTTCCTGCAATCAGCTAACTTTTTGTTTTCATCACCTTATCAATATAGTGAGAGAAGACCAACAAGATGAGCGAGGCAGAATGCCAGCAATGTGAGACTTGTGAGTCTGTTGTGTTGTTTATGGTGTTTTCGTGGTGCCGACCAAATTTTGGCAAAATAGGGACTGTGGTTAGCTCTGTTGTCTGATGTATGCATGTGTGTTTGTAGGTGAATAGGGAAATGTGTGTTTGTGTCACTGTATGTTGTGTAAGTGTATGCATATTTGCACTGCATTTGAGTATATTTATAAAAGGTATATGTCACACCTGTCCATCTCATGCAAGCATGGAAAAGCACATGTTGTGATGATAAAGATGTGTGTTAGGACATGTATTTATACATTTGTTTGGTTGTATGCCTGTGTGCATAATAATATATACATTTGTGTGTGATACTGTGTATATATGTGTTTCTGATGTATGTGTGCTCATACAAATATATGCAACTCTAATATCAAGTCTGTACATCTATCATGAGACTAATCAATATTGCAATATAGTTTATTATCTGGATCTGAGATGTTATAAGTTTACATGCAAATTTATGCATGAATATATTTGTATCTGTGTACATGTGCACAAGTTTGTATGTTTGTATTGTTGAGATGCAGCATTAAAGTGTTGTGTGTGTATGTGTGTTGCTTGTTGAGACTTAGTGGTAAAGAAGATATATACTGTGTCTCACTATACATTTGTATTAACAGAACCTCTCCCTCCATTAATACTAGGAAGCTTCTAAGAAGTATTTAGACTCATGACAATATAGTTGTGTGTGTCATTTAATGCTCTGCAAGTCACTGACAATTTTTTTTTTTTTTTAAATGTCCATGTTTTGACAATGGATTTTTTCTTTTGGTTAAATCATTTTTGAAAAGTTTGTGGATTGAAGCATCATGTCAGTGCCACATAAAAGCCCCTGTGCTGGTGCCATGTATAAAACACTCATGCTAGTGCCCATATATCTCACCTGTGTAGGTGTCACATATGAAGCACCCATGTCAATGTCATGTAAAAAGTACCCAGTCCACTCTGTAAAGTGGCTGGCATTAGGAAAGATATCCAATTGCAGAAACCATGCTAAAACAGACAATTGGAGTCTGGACTCTTCCCAGCTGGCTAGCTCCATGTCAAACCATCCAACCCATGCCAGCATGGAAAATGGACATTAAATGATGATGATGATAGTTTATGTACATCGATGTTGAACTAAATATTTTTAGGAGTGAGTTTTCATTATAGACCAGCCTTCTATCACAATGAGCAAAGTTTTGTTATACATAATCCACCAAAGTCATAGATCTAGTTCAAATTTCTTGTTGGCGTCAAGGCTACATGATTCTTTATCTATATATTTTGTGGCTCCATAATTGAAGCCCTGGTCTTATCTCAATGTGAAGTAGAGCAGAAATTACATAACCATATCATTCTTATTTACAAGATTCAAATCTCATTCTCCAACTCCTGCTGATATCCCTAATTGTTTTTCTACAGTCTAATAAATAAACCATACCAAAACAGACCCACAAGTATGGTGGAGGCTCCTGCCTGGCCAGCTCCTGTCAAACCATCCAACCTATACCAGCATGATGATGAGATACACACACACATCTATACATTTATTATTCTTTAACAAGAATATTATAAAATATTATTAACAGCAACTCTGAAGTTTTGGACTGTCAACAAAGACCTAATTGGTTGATACTTCAAAGTTGCTGTCAACAACATTCTTGTATAAAAATAATAAATCCATATTCTACAACAGTAGAGAGTAAACCATCAGATTAACTTTAAATTGTTATTATAACTGAACATAAAAACAAACATTAACTCAATATATTTCCATATATATATATATATATATATATATATATATATATATCCGTATTTATGCATGTGTATATATCCGTATGTATACGTGTGTGTGTGTGTGTTAGTGAATCCAAACAAAGAAGAACAAACAAGAAAACACAACAACGCAAGGATGTAGTATAAGTACTGTATTATCAGGCACTTAGGAAAGGAAAGAAAGAAAATTTTACATTTCGAGCAAAGCTCTTCTTCAGAAATAGAGGAAAGTCCAAAAGAAGGGAAGACAGAGGAAGAAAATCGCCAATGATACACATGTGGTTACATTTTGAAATATATATATATGTCTGATGCCACTGCCCTCATTTGCACTTCCTGCTGTGAAGTTGGTTCATCGTGACTCTTGACAGTAAGAGATCTAGTTTCGTTTTGGGGACACTTACATCCACCCTATGCAGATCTCTCAGGTACTTCAGGAGGATATTAAAGAGCTGTGGTGCTTTAAAACCCAGGCCGTTGCAATATTTTGTCCTATATTTTGATGGCAAAGTTGGAATCTTTAGCACTATGCAGTGGCGCCCTGTTCTAACAGAATGCAAGTGTCAGAAATAATTTTTAAAATTCCATTCT
>NC_142935.1:56777452-56822452 GCF_046866305.1 Octopus bimaculoides
TTTTCAACACTCTCCCTTCTGCCCCTAAATTCAGCTGCCCACTTTTGTACTGTTGATAAAGTGGGAACGTTATCCCCTAATGTAGCAATCATGTCGGCATGAATCTCCTCTTTTTCTGCAGGTATTTGATAACAACACGTTGCCAAATTTTGTCCATTTTCAAGAGAAGTCGCTACTAGTTATTTTTTAAGTCTTCTTTGAAGAGTCAGATGTTAGTTTACCTGAAACAAAAAAATGCAGATACTAAAAGGAAGTGTTGGAATTAATGCATACGAGATTTCACAGCTCTGGTATCACTCTTTCATACTCAGCGTATGAACTTTTCAGCCCACCTTCGTATGTCTTTAGCGTGTAGTAACGCCGTGCGCATGCGTAGTCTCACGCATGCGTGGAATTCAACAACCAAGCTTTCCCGCTTTGATCGATCTCTTTCTTACTGGCCAACGATTGAGCAAGAACGTGTCTAGCTGTCTCTCCATCTTTCGAACTCACGCTAGACAGCTTACATCAATATACCAACGTCCCAACAACCATGTTCTCACACACCGAAGACGTCTCAACAAACAAGATTAAAGATGTATATTTTCCACCTTAAATAAATATTGTTGAGTTGATAGTTTGGAGTTCAGCGTTCCGTTCATATTTCTAATTTAATATAGGAAAGTCAGGTGTACATCTAATGATGTATAACCCACTTTCCTATAAGCGAATCGGCAAAACGTACAACTTTCAAAATTTTATTACACCATTATATACATGTAATCATAGGTATACACACACACCACGCGCGCGCACATGCACACATGCACGCATGCACACACATGAATGGTTAAGAGGGTTGTTTCGCAACTTTCTGGTTCCTGGTTTGATCCTTCGTCAGAGCATCTTCGGCAAATATTTTCTAGAGCTTCGGTTCAACCTGTATCTTGTGAGTGAAACTGGGTAGACGATTAATGAACAGAAGCCCATTTAGTGAGTTGCACATGAAATTCAATGGGCAGAGTCTTGTCACGCAGATTCTGGTTTTGAGTTATGCGAAAAGTTACGTGTTTATGAAATTCCCAACAACTTATTCAAGAGTAGATAATTCACTTGATCGAACGTAAATCTTCATTGTGGAAAGGAGTAAACACACACACACACACACACACACACACACACACACACACACACATATATATATACTTTATTTAAAAGCAGCAGAAATATAACAAAAAAACTGTTACTCTGAGTTTCACGTTCCCGTTCATCGGACAGTTTTGTTTTTCTAACAAAACTGTCCGATGAACGGGAACGTGAAACTCAGAGTAACGTTTTTTTTGTTATATTTCTGCTGCTTTTAAATAAACCATATTACTCTACCTCTGGTATTTGAGTACTCTTTTTTCCACCTTGTTGCACATTTCATGTGCTTACTCCGGTATATATATATATATATATATATATATATATATATATATATATATATATATATATATATATATATATATATATATATATATATATATATATATATATATATATATATATATATATATATATATATATATATATGGGCGTAAGCGTAGCTTTGTGGTAAGAAGCTTGCTTCCCGACCAAGTCTTGGATTCGATCCCATTGCGAGGCATCTTTGACTAGTGTCTTTTACTATAGCCTTGGGCTGCCATATGCTTTGTTTGTGAATTTAGTAAACGGAAAATGTGTGGAAGCACGTCGCGCGCGCCCACGCACGCACACACACGTACGCGCACACACACACACACACACACACGGTGGGCCTCAACAAGCTGTCTGTCTACCAAACTTACAAGGCATTGATCGGTCCAGAGCTATAATAGAAGACATTTGTCCAAGTGGGATTGCTGCGAAGTCGGACTGCCGCGAAGTCGGATTGCTGCGAGGTGGCCTTTCCGCGAAGTGGGACTGAACCCAAAACCACGGTTTCAAAATGAGTTTCTTAATCACACAGACATGCCTGCAGAATTACATACTCAACCGGTGTCCCATACTTAGCTTACTGGGAGGAGGGAATAGTTATTGCAATAGAAATTCAACGATGTCTCTATCTCTTTCAATGTGTCTATTTTCTGAATGACTTACTCCTTTTACAGACAGACCAAAATGTTACTGTGTAACGTACAAATATACACTTCCTCGAAGAGAGAAAAAGGAAAAAAATGTTAATCTTACATTCCACAACAACGGCACGACCGGGTGGCTAAAGGCTGAGTAAATTCAGCCAGGGAAATGTTCAGAACCAGAGAGAATATTGGCGACAGAAGAAAATTTGACGAAACAATGTAGAATTTCCGGGGAAGGACGATGAGATGGGATAGAAATGTTTTACCCCGTGATCTTCTCTCACTCTCATCCTCTCTCTTCTCCTTCTCTGCCTCTGCCTCTCTGTCTGTCTCTCCCTCCTTACTCTTTCTCTCTCTTTATCTCTCTCTCTCTCTCTCTCTCTCTCTCTCTCTCTCTCTCTCTCACTCTCTCTCTCTCTCCTTCTTTCTCTCATTCTCTGTTGCTCACCCGAAACTAAAGAACAAACATTGCATTTATTGATTTTTATGGCTGAAAGGTCAACTGTAAGACAAGTTTCTCTAACGCAGGCATTGGTTCCTTTTGTTTAAGGGTGCAGGGCGGAATGTGTGTAGGTGGTGGCGGTGGCGGTGGCAGCTGACGGGGTGGTCAGGGTGCAATGGATAGTAGAAACTGATGGGTAGCGGGTGTAGTGGGGTGTTCGACGTTTCAATATTCATATTTAAAGAAGAATATATTTCCTGCGTTTTATCTCTTATTTTTTTACTTGTTTCATGCATTGAACTGCGGCCATGCTGGGGCACTACCCCCAAAGGATTTTAGTCGGACAAATCGATTTCAGTACTTGTTTTTTTCAATCATTCGATATTGGTACATGACGTCATTCAGCCACACAACCTTCCCTCATGGCAGATAAAAAAGCTAGGCCGAATAAGAGTGTGTGTGTGTTTGTGCGCGCGCACACACACACACACACATATGTATGATGGGTTTCCAGACAATTTCCGTCTACGATATCATCTCAAAAGGTTTTTGTTCGGCTCTGGGCTATAGAAGACACTTGCTCAAAGTGTCATCCAGTGGAACTGATCCTAAAACCACATGGTTGCTGAGTAAGCTTCTTCACCACACAGTTATGTCTGCACCTCATTGTTGTTGTTGTTGTTGTTATGTCTGTATTGTCGTTGCTGGAGGCGCAATGGCCCGGTGGTTAGGGCAGCGGACTCGCGGTCATAGGATCGCGGTTTCGATTCCCAGACCGAGCGTTGTGATTGTTTAGTGAGCGAAAACACTCAAAGCTCCACGAGGCTCCCGCAGGGGATGGTGGTGAACCCTGCTGTACTCTATCACCACAGCTTTCTCTCACTCTTACTTCTTGTTTCTGTTATGCCTGTAATTCAAAGGGTCAGCCTTGTCACAGTGTGTCACGCTGAATATCCCCGAGAACTACGTTAAGGGTACACGTGTCTGTGGAGTGCTCAGCCACTTGCACGTTAATTTCACGAGCAAGCTGTTCCAGTTGGTAGGATCAACTGGAAACCTCGACGTCGTAAGCGACGGAGTGCCAACAAACATTGTCGTTGCTAATGTTGTTTCAATGCCACCTTTATGTTTGTCGTTGTTGTTGCTGGTATCATTGTTATTGTTCAAGACAGTGAGCAGACAGAATCTTCAGCACGCCGGGGAGAATGCTTAGCGGCATTTCGTTCTTCTTTGCGTTCTGAGTTCAAATTCCGCCGATGTCAACTTTGCTTTCACCCCCCCCCCCTCTCGGGGTCAATGAAATAAGTACTAGTTAAGCTCTGAGAATGACATCATCAACCTATCCTCTCCCCACAAAACGTCCGACCTTGTGCCTGTAGTAGAAGGGATTATTATTGCTATTGTTTACATCAGTGGTTCTCAGCCATTTTGTTTCCCTATGGACCCCTCTGATTCCTCTTTTACTCGGATGAACCCTTAAAACCATTCTACGTTTAAAAAATCCTCTTATATTTTTTACAATTAAATATTTGGGTTTGGGTTAAAAGAATTGTTGAAATATTTTGCGTATTGTAGAATTATACTTCCATTTGTTGCATATAAATTTCAAAAGCAAAATCTTATATTAACCCCTAAATGACTCTGGTTCAGAACCACTGAGTTACATCTTTCTTTAAGATTCTTATGCAACAACAATAATAACTAGAACAGCACCAATCTTATCAGGTATTATTGTAATGTTTATTGTTGTCATTCCTACAATCATCTGTTTGTTCACACCATGATCACACTCCCAGATCATAATAGATTTCTTGATAACGACATTTGTAATATTTCATCAACCGGCCGATTTTTCAGTGGCATTGTTGACTAGGTACGATAGGCCGGATTCGACCGGTTTTTGAATGGCATTCCAGGCTAGGTGTGATAAGATGGATCCGACCGGTTTTGATTAGCATTGCAGGCTAAGTGTGATACGTCGGATCCGGCTAGTTTCTGAACGACATTGCAGGCTAGGTGTGACAGGCCGGATCCGGCTGGTTTTTTGAATGGCATTGCAGGCTAGGTGTGACGGGCCTGATCCGGCCGGTTTTAGAATGGCATTGCAGGTTAGATGTAATTGGCCGGATCCGGTCGGTTTTTGAATGGCATTGCAAGCTAAGTTTGATAGGCCGGATCCGGTCGAATTTTTTATAGCATTGCAGGTTAAGTGTGATAGGCCGGATCTGGTCAATGTTGGGACGGCATTGTGGGCTAGGTGTGATGGGCCGGATCCCGCCGGTTCTAAATGGCATTGCAGGGTAGGTGTCAAACAGTGGTGGTGAAAAATACAAACACAAAGAGACACACACGCATATTTTTTCATTAATATTTAGCAGAAGCTGCAGAGTGACTCAGGGGCCAAAAGTTTCATGCATTAGTTGAGAGTTTCGTGCCGTGCCTGCATCCATACATACATAGGCACAAGTGTGGCTGTGTGGTAAAAAGCTTGCTTCCCAACCACATGGTTCCAGGCTCAGTCACACTGTGCGGCACCTTGGGCAAGTGTCGTTAACTATAAGCCTTGGGCCAACTAAAGCCACGTGAGTGGATTTGGGAGATGGAAATTGAAAGAAGCCCGTCGTGTGTGTGTGTGTGTGTGCGTGCGCGCGTATGCGTGTGTGTGTGCGTGTACGTGCACGTGCGTGTGTGCGTGCGTGTGTGTATGTGAGCGTGTGTCTATATTTGTCTCCCCATCACCGCTTGAAAACCGGTGTTGGTGTGTTTACGTCCCCGTGACTTAGCAGTTCAGCAAATGGAACCGATAGAATAAGGATTAGGTTAAAAAATAAGCTCCGGGATCGCTTTGTTCGACTAAAATCTTTCAAGGCAGTGCTCCAGCATGACCACAATCGAATGACAACGAAATAAAAGAATAAAGAATACATATATACATACATACATATATACATACATACATATATACATACATATATAAATATGATGGGTTTCCTCACAGTTTCTGTCTACCAAATTCACTCACAAGGCACTGGTCCGCCTGGGACTATAGTAGAAGGCACCACTGCCCAAGGTTCCATGCAAAGGAATTGATCCCAAGCTTGCTTCTCAGCCACACAGCCAAATCTTTTTTGAATAATCTCTGTCATAGATACATTCTGTTAATATCTAACGTTACCTTTACACCTAGAATGCTACATCCGTTTACATTATATATACTCATTCTGATCTACACTTCTCATCGATGAATAGCCGCTTTATCGACTCACATTCATTCTTAACCCTTCTTGTAAGATAGCCGTACATTGATTAAAATCCTCGTTATTGTTATCTATTCAGATCAGTTCAAGGATGGTAGTTTTGTTTTAGAGAAGAAAGAAATAGAAAAATATTAATTTTCAGACATCAGGAGCAAGCATGGCTGTGTGGTTAAGAAGCTTGCTTGGCAACCACTTGGTTTTGGGTTCAGTCCCACTGCGTGACACCTTAGGCGTACATCTTCCACTATAGCCCTGGGCTGACCAATACCTTCTTAGTGAATCTGGTAAGTGGAAAATCTGTAGAAGTTCACAGGGACTGCATATAACATACTGTTATGTGTATTATATAGATATAACACACACACACACATACATACGTATATATATATATATATATATATATATATATATATATATATATAAAAATTAAAAGCGTAAAATTAAAACACGTAAAATTAAAACAGAACACAAAGGATTCCGTGGTACACGTGTACCGCGGAATCCTTTGTGTTCTGTTTTAATTTTATATTTTTAATTTATTCTTTCACCCCAGCCACTATCTGGCATATACAGGTGCTTGCGATTATCAAGTATTACCTCTAAAATTTGCTATATATATATATATATATATATATATATATATATATATATACACATTGGGTCATCCCATAAATAATGCTAATTTTTCAATTGCATGAACTAAAAGTTGGAGGAGGTCGGGACAAACTACCTACATCAACTTGTTATAAAAGCAGATAGTAATTTTACCTAGTACTTATTCTTAGTGCAATAATTTTAACAGTTATTTTTTCAAAGCTATAATGGAAGTGACAAAGGAGCATATTCGGCATATTTTGCTTTATGAGTTCAATAAAGGCAACAACGCAACGGAAAGTGCGAGGAAAATGAATGCAGTATATGGGGATCGGACAATAAGCGTAAGCCAGTGTCAACGGTAGTTGAAAAATTCCAAACCGGAAAATACAGCCTAGAAGACGAGCCTCGTCCTGGAAGATCTGTAAAACTCGATGAGGACGTCCTGCAAACCCTGGTAGAACAAAATCCTATCGTAACTATTGAGGAACTAGCAGAGAAGCTTGCATTTGGTCATTCAACCATTCATCGACACCTGCGTGCCATCGGAAAAGTCAGTAAATTGGGTCAATGGATTCCTCACAAACTTTCCGAATCGCGTGCAGAGAATGAATGTGTGCTCTTCTTTGCTGTTATGTCTCACGAAAGAATCTTTTTAGACTGAATAATGACTGGTGACGAGAAA
Organism: Octopus bimaculoides; assembly: GCF_046866305.1. Taxonomy (NCBI): domain Eukaryota; kingdom Metazoa; phylum Mollusca; class Cephalopoda; order Octopoda; family Octopodidae; genus Octopus; species Octopus bimaculoides. The sequence continues at coordinate 56,784,512 of NC_142935.1, forward strand.
TGGGTTCTCTATAAAAATGTCAAGCGCTGAGGACAGTGGGTAGGAAAAGAAGAAACACCGGCACCACAGGCTAAAGAAGGTCTTCACCCATGTAAGGTGTTGTTATCTGTTTGGTGGGATATGAAAGGTTTAGTCCACTTTGAACTTTTAAATCCAAACCAAGCAATAACAAAGGAGATCTACTGCAAGCAGCATGAGCGACTTAAGTCAGGGCTAGAAGAAAAACGACCATCTTTAATTTCAAGACGAAAGCTGTTCTTCCATCAGGATAATGTTCAGCCACATAGAGCAAGGATGACATTCCAAAGGCTAGAGCAGTTTGAAAGGGGAAACGATTCCCCGCCCAGCATATTCGCGGGACATTGCCCCATCTGATTATCATTTGTTCAGAGGTCTTCAAAATCATTTGAACGGAAAAAATGTGAATTCTGTAGACGAGATCAGAACAGTAGCAAAGGAATATTTTTCGTCACGGATAAGTGAATTTTGGAAGAAGGGCGTTGCAAGGGCGTTGCAAGTAGCTTGCTTACCAACCACATGGTTCCTTGTTCAGTCCCACTGCGTGGCACCTTGGGCAAGTGTCTTCTGCTATTGCCTCGGGTCGACTAAAGCCTTGTGAGTAGATTTGGTAGACGGTAGCTGAAAGAAGCCCGTCGTATATGTGTGTGTGTATGCCTGTATGCTTGTATTTGTCCCCCACCATCACTTGACAACCAGCAAACCAATATTCACGAAACTTTGCATACATGTTACACTAACATCCAGTTCAATAATAGGATTTTAATAAAAGTCTATAATGTGCCCCCAGCCCTGTGGGGTTGGGCGAATTATATGATAAAATGAGAAGAGTGCAAAAAGTATAAGTCTGAGGGAAACGCAGTAGTAGAGTGAGGATGACTTATATCAGGGAAGGCGAGAACAGCGTTATGTAAGCGATAAATATTGAGGGGCAATGGTATGTTACATTAATACAGCTGCCATATACCCGTGACACTGCATACATACATTCGTAAATACATAGATACAAAACACACGCACACACACACACACACACACATAGTGAGAAATATGGTGTGAGGAATATGTAGCTTTAAGGAGAGAGGAGGACTTTTCTGATGTTCATTGAAAAGAAACACATGCATACATATATATACATACGTACGTACATGCACACATACATAAATACATCTTTGGCACTCCGTCGCTTACGACGTCGAGGGTTCCAGTTGATCCGATCAACGGAACAGCCTGCTCATGAAATTAACGTGCAAGTGGCTGAGCACTCCACAGACACATGTACCCTTAACGTAGTTCGTGGGGATATTCAGCGTGACACAGTGTGACAAGGCTGACCCTTTGAATTACAGGTACAACAGAAACAGGAAGTAAAAGTGAGAGAAAGTTGTGGTGAAGAGTACAGCAGGGTTCGCCACCATCCCCTGCCGGAGCCTTGTGGAGCTTTAGGTGTTTTCGCTCAATAAACACTCACAACGCCCGGTCTGGGAATCGAAACCGCGATCCTATGACCGCGAGTCCGTTGCCCTAACCACTGGGCCATTGCGCCTCCACACATAAATACATACATACAAGCAAACATACACACATACATATGTCTACTATACACCATTTTAAACTCGTGATTACTTGTGTGTACATTTGTAAATGTGTGTGTGTCATGCCCTATAACTCTCTCTCTCTCTCTATTTTTGTAGGGTCTTCCCTGTTGCTGTCACATATTGTGAGATTTAAAAAATTTTAAATTTGGCGAATTGAAATAATTTTCTACGTTAAATCTGATTTTGTTATTTATTTGTTCTAGAAAAATTGCAGAAAAATGTTACTTAGGTTTAAAGTTTAATCAAGTTTACCTAATCAGAAAACAGGATTTGGAAGCTGGCATTTTCTACATTTCTGCATGGTAGCTGTTTATCACAAAATGAAAGCAAAAGGAGGAGGAATTTTTATTGAACAAACGAAAGCAAAGCATTACGACGACCAAAGTTGTAAGAACTTTTCAGGTTTTAATGAGTAAAGTCATGTGAAACGGTTGAACAGACATGTAAATAATGCAAAAAGAAAAAAATCCTCAACGAAGTTTTTTTTGCAAAAAATTGCATAAATCTGTCCTGATCAAGAGGACTATTTGTCAGGGAAGACATGGTCTGACATGGAATGAACAAAAATTTATATAAGACATTCTATTGTAAAAAATTGCCGGGCAACGACAGGCTATTCAGCTAGTATACATATAAGTATATATAATACGTGTGTGACTCTTTATCCAATGTGTGTCCTCTTGCTCTATGTATTCCATTTGGAATAAGCAGAACAAGGGGAGACGCATGAGATAAAGAGTCACCGAGGAGGTCACAAAATGAGTGATGAAAGAGCTTTGACTACTATGTATATTATGAATATTCTAAACTCTGATATACATTACACTACAATATGTATTATAGTAATGCATATATATATCATCATCATCATCATCATCATCATCATCATCATCATCATCGTCATCGTCATCATCATCATCGTCGTCGTCGTTATCATCATCATCATCCTCATCATCATTTAACCTTCACTTTCCATGCTGGCATGAGCTGGACAGGAGCTGGCTAGGTAGAAGACTGGACCAAGCATCAGTGTCTTGTTTTGACATGGTTTTTATGGGCTGGATGCCCTTCCTAATACTAACCACACCGCAGAGTGGTCGAGTGCTTTTCACAGGGCACCAGCACAGACAAGGTCAGATTTAGCATATCTTAACCGCATCCCTGTCACTTGCCAAAGGTACTACTTCAGTCTCCAGACAGAAGGGTGACTCATTCTTCCTTTTCGCAGCCTGCCACCGATGTCATTGCTGCTACAGATCAAGAGCAGGCCTTGTAACCCACATCTCAGCCTGTCGGATATGGTTACTGAACAATGTTGACCTATGATGGACAACCAAAGAAGATATATATAAATAATACTACTGTGCATATGGTATGTTATATAATGACTCATTTGGCCTAATATCAATTTTGGATTTACTAATAAGGTTAACACTGGTGACTGTAGGATTATATTTGTTACTGTCCTGGTAGGCTTTCAGGGCTGTTTACTAAGCAATTATCTACTGTTCTACTGATAAACACAATCTGTTAGTTATCAACATATTATCATAGTAAATGTAAAGAGGTTTGTCAATGAGAAAACTTCACTGATTTTTTTTTGTCTTTTTTTTTTTTTTTGTATTTCCTTTGATGAAATGTTGTTACTGATATTTTTTAAGTGTCAGAAATTCCACAGATAAATAATTTTTTTTGTTTATTACTATTATTCATATACTCACAACAGATTAGACTGTTGGAAAAGAAAAATCCCTAACATCGAGCTACAACAAGTATTCTCAGATGCCAAGAACCCTCCTAAGTATCCTAGTTGTCCCTAATAACACTGTTTACTGGAGCTGTACTAAACTGGGTTTTATGCCTATTTCGTCTATCCATCTGTTCAAATCTTTCAGGATACTAAATTATCATTATTCAGTGTCTGAGCATTGCTGACTCATGGGGTTTATGTCAAACAGCCGCTGTTATGTGTGGGTCGGATCCATCTGTCAGCCAAGTCTGTAGTGATGATTGCACTGCCGCCCTCCTTCAGTTGGGCATGCAAAACAGTTTTCCTTTACCTGGTGGTTGTAGCAAGAGGTTGTTTGGCGGACAAGGCTGAAAAGCATGAGGACAGATACATTCCTCTTTGGTAGAGCTCTCATTGACTTCTTCAAGTTTCACTTGAACAGGAAATTGAGAGTGGAGAGTGAAGCGATGTCCTCGAGCGAGTTTATTGAAAGGAGGGTGAAAATTGCAAAAAGGGCAAGAGTGGATGGTACCTCTCTAAGTGTAGACCTGTGAGTCAGAGAGGAGTTGGAGAGTACACTTGCTCTTGGGGTTTCAGGGAAATCTTGGACAGTGGGGTTCCTCAATTATCCCAGGAGGCCTTCCTGAATCAGGAGGGCCACATCTCTATCATACTCCCAGCCACTTTTTTTTCTTTAACCTTTGTATGCTATGCATATGTTCCTTCTTTTTCAGTGTACACCGTGTATACTTACTTTCTTTCTTTCCTTCATTTATTTTTATCTTTCCTTCTTCATTTTTTTTTTATCATTTCATTATATGTAAACCCCCACACTTTATGTCTGTCTCTGTATTGTCCCCCTCATCCTGCACCTTTGTGGTAAATAAATGAAATCATTATTATTATTATTATTATTATTATTATTATTATTATTATTATTTTCTAGGGCAGCGACCTGGCTGAATCGTTAGCATGCTGAGCGAAGTACTTCGCAGTATTTCGTCTGTTGCTATGTTCTGAGTTCAAATACCACTGAAGTTGACTTTGCCTTTCATCCTTTCAGGGTCGATAAATTAAGTACCAGTGAAACACTGGAGTCAATGTAATTGACTAGTCCCCTCCCCACAAATTTGAAGCCTTGTGCCTCCCGTAGAAAGTATTATTATTATTATCATCATCGTCGTCGTCGTCGTCGTCCCGTAGAAAGTATTATTATTATTATCATCATCGTCGTCGTCGTCGTCGTCGTCGTCGTCGTCGTCGTCGTCGTCGTCGTCGTCGTCGTCGTCGTCGTCGTCGTCGTCATCGTCGTTGTCGTCGTCATTATCATCATCATCATCATCATCATCATCATCATCATCATCATTTATGTATTTATTTAGTTTATCATTTTTGCAAATACCTTTGTGTGGATAGCAGAAGTAGATGACATCCGTCATTTGCAATGTTCTCTTGATATCCAGGCAGGGATCAACATAAACAAACTGTTGCTTTTACACAACAAGACCGAAGAAGTTGAGCTTCAGTTGAAAAGCTGTCTGGAAAGCAAGGCCAAATCAAGACCAGCTGATGCCCAATGTTCATCCCTGCTCCATAACAGTACCCTTATGACCCAACAATATCTAACTGGAAAAAGGCATTTAGATATAAGTACTAAGTGTAATATAATAGATCAAGAATTCAGTTTTCTTCCAGACCTTACCCAAGACCAGATGCCACATTTATATTAGATATGGAGTGGCTGTGTGGTAAGTAGCTTGCTTACCAACCACATGGTCCCGGGTTCAGTCCCACTGTGTGGCACCTTGGGCAAGTGTCTTCTACTATAGCCTCGGGCCGACCAAAGCCTTGTGAGTGGATTTGGTAGACGGAAACTGGAAGAAGCCTGTCGTATATGTATATATATATATATATGTATATATATGTATGTGTGTGTTTGTGTGTCTGTTTGCCCCCCCCCCCCCCAGCATTGCTTGACAACCGATGCTGGTGTGTTTATGTCCCCGTCACTTAGCGGTTCGGCAAAAGAGACCAATAGAATAAGTACTAGGCTTACAAAGAATAAGCTCTGAGGGTCAATTTGCTCGACTATAAAGGTGGTGCTCCAGCATGGCTGCAGTCAAATGACTGAAACAAGTAAAAGAGTAAAGAGTAAAAGAGTAAGAGTATAACAGCAGAATTGTTTTCAGTACTTATGGAAAGAGTTAAAATGAAATAACATTAATCATGGACTTAGTTTTTTTTTTTTTTCTCCTTACAGCATAAGTATTTTTAATTACATTTTTGATTATCATTAAATTAAATATGCTAACATTAATTACCCTGCATGTGTAAGTGAAAGCAGGGTATTGTAATCACTTGTCTTTGTTGGTTGGTTTGTCTGTGTATTTGCAAAATTACTGGAAAATAGCTGAATAGAGTTTCACCAAATTTCACCAAATGGCAGAAATACTCACTGGGTGAGTGGCTCAAAATGACGAAAATTTTGTTTGATTATCTTCAAACATACATAAATACAAATATAGATATGTGACTCTGTGTGTGTGTGTGTGTGTGTGTGTTTGTGTGTGTGTGTGTGTGTGTGTGTGTGTGTGTGTGTGTACAGTGATGGATTCAAGGGTTTCGCTTGTTTACAAGTTGATTTCTTAATTTCTCAAGAGTATAAATATTCATAATTTCTCAAGAGTACAATTACCTCTTTACTCTTTTACTCTTTTACTTGTTCCAGTCATTTGACTGCAGCCATGCTGGAGCACCACCTTTAGTCGAGTAAATCGACCCCAGGACTTATTCTTTTTAAGCCTAGTACTTATTCTATTGATCTGTTTTGACAAACCGCTATGTTACGGGGACGTAAGCACACCACTATCGGTTGTCAAGCGATGTTGGAGGGACAAACACAGACACACAAACATATATACACACATATATACATTCATATACATATATACGACGGGCTTCTTTCAGTTTCCGTCTACCAAATCCATGCACAAGGCTTTGGTCGGCCTGAGGCTATAGTAGAAGACACTTGCCCAAGGTGCCACACAGTGGGACTGAACCCAGAACCATGTGGCTGGTAAGCAAGCTACTTACCACACAGCCACTGCTGCGCCTATACATAAAAATAAAGAAAAATTAATTCAGTGCAATTAAAAAGTAAAGTCCCCTCCCTCAAAATTTTAGGCTTTGTGTCTTTAGTAGAAAGGATTATCATTTATTTATTTAACACTAAAATTTTATCTATTTAATGCTATATTACAAACTTAGAGTAACTGGAAAAATGAAAATCTCCAACACATTTCTTATTTCACTTTTTAAAAAAAAAAAAAAAAAAAACACTCATGCAATTTACCATTTGTACTTTAGTACTATGGGGTATCTGGCAATGGGAAAAAAAAATAAAACAAAAGCAACTATGTCGTCTCCACTTCCTGCGATAATTTAAGCATGTATTTATAGCATTTAATAGTTAATCCAGGCCTGCTGGATGGAATGGAAAGATAGTGTCCCTCTCACAACACTTCAAATGTAGCTCAAATGTGTCTGATAAACAAATCTCCAATAACACAACAATGCTACTAATAGCAGAGATAATAATTTTATCATAAATAGCTTTGTTTTTGCTTTGAGAATGGAAGAGGTAGTACTCTATATTTCTCATTTTTTTTTTCATATTTACACTTCTTTTTTTATATAATATACCAGTGTTTCAATTTTCTACTTCAGCATTTATTGAAATCTGTTCTTTATCACTGGTTGTTTGATATTTTTTATTCTCAGTTTCAAACGGCATAGCTTTTAACTGAACAAGAGAAATTCATTTCTACTAATTATTGTTTAGCCGGCTCTAGTTCATTTATAATTAGAGTAGAATCTAGAATCTGAGGAAGCTAGTAACTGTCTGTATTAGACTGGATTGCGTTGCCCATGTTCACAGAAGGACGAAGGCCTCAGCATTTTCCTTCCACTAACCATGACCTGATGTGGAGGTTAACAATTTGAACTTGAAATCATACAGATTTGATGAGCTTACTCTGCTACACTGGCTCAACATGGCTTGGCAGAGGGATGCAGTTTTATACTTGTGGTTGTGTGGTAAGAAGTTTGCTTTCAAACCACATGTTTCTGAGTTCAGTAATGCCTAATGAGTGAATTTGGTGGACAGAAACTGTATAGAAGCCCATCAAATATATATATATATAGTTGAAAGGGGGTTAAGAATCCATAAGTAAAAGTGGAAACAGCATAGGTGTATGTTTGAAGATTTTTTTTTACTCTTTTTTTCCGTTTAATTGGATTGGATAAGTATTTTTATATTTGTTATATTAAGTGATTTATTTAGATTAAAATATTGACAATTTTAATGTGTATGTCCATCTTATCGAAGGTTAAAAATTCAAAGTCAAGAATTAGGAAATTCTAAAAAATTGGAAATTAAAACAGTTTGTTCTCATATTTTGTGTGTAGCTAAGAACATGTATAGCTATGTATTTGTCTGTGTCTAAATTACGCTCTTACAATTTACTCACGAAACGATTTGCAGAAGAATAAATTATTCTCTCAGAAGATAATGAACTATCAGATAAAAATGAATAAGGGAAGGGGAAAAAACTCTGTAATGATAGATTATCTTAATTGAATTATGTACCTTGACATCGAATGCGAAATATTTCCCTCATAATGTGCATTTTTTCATGTTAGTTTTGCACTTTATTCATTCTAGTTGTAAAGCCAAAAGCTAGAGCTTTTCGTATTGTATAGTAATAAGCAGTTGGAAACAGTATCTACTCTTGGGTAGAACAAGACAAAATCCTTGTAATATACTGAAGTTTATGTAGTTGATATACTCGCCCTGTCTTTGTAGATGATTATATTTTTTGCTTTGTATCTCGTTCTTTTCTTTTCTCCCCCACCTCTCTCTCTCTCTTTTATGTCTTAAAGTATGTAATCGCTACCGCACTTTATAGTATTATGACGATCTTTCGAACTTTGTACATATAATACTGTAGACAGAGTGAAATAAACTGCACCAGGTCGAAATGGGAAGTAAACAAGTAATGCTTGATTTATTTCATTTTAATGGTTTTATCTTTATTTTAGTTAAACTAAAAGTTTTCACTGCAAAAAAAACTACAAAATCATCACAATCACTCTCTTATACATATATAGCTATGTATTCTATGTAAAGGTACACATACACACACACACACAAGGGTAATCAGTGGGCCTGCCTTTTGTCTATCATGCTTGTTTCCCCTTTGTCTCACCTCTTCTTCTTCTTCTTCTTCTTCTTCTTCTTCTTCTTCTTCTTCTTCAGCATGATCATGATCATCATTATCATCATTATTAGGGCAGCAAGCTGGCAGAATCGTTAGCATACCAGGCAAAATGCTTTGTAACATTGAGCACTGAGGGTCAATATATTCGACTTACCCCCTCATAAAAAACTTCTGACTTTGTGCCTTTAGTAGAAAGGATTATTTTTAATCTTTTAACTTTGGCTTTGTTGGAACTCCTGGAATCTTGCATGAGTCATAGGTTTGCTAAACGTAGTGTATGGTACCATGCTGTTTGTTTCTTTCAACTGTCTAATATTTCTTGGTAATTCTAGTCATGTCATGGCGGTAAACATTTTGCGAGAGCTCTACTAGGTACCCTGTTCCCATTTTATTTATATTCCTCTAAATATCTTTTGATACTGTCCCCAAGACCCCAACAATAATTGGCACTGTCTTTTCTCTTTCATCTTGAACTTGTTTCAGTCACTAAATTGCCATGCTGGGGCACTGCCTTAAAGAATTTTAGTTGAATGACTTAACCCTAGGACATATTTTTTGTAAGCCTAGTACTTATTCTATCAGTCACTTTTGCCAAATCACAATTTTTGGAGTGGAGACACACCAATACCAGTTGTCAATTGGCAGTGAGGGACAAATACAGATACAAAGACGCATGTAGATATATATATATATATATATATATATATATATATATATATATATATATATATATATATATATATATATATATGTGTGTGTGTGTGTGTATGTATATATACAACAGGTTTCTTTCAGTTTCTGTCTACCAAATGCACCCACAAGACTTTGGTCAGCCCTGGCTACAGTAGAAGACCCTTGCCCAAAGTGCCATACTATGGGACTGAACCCAGAACCATGTGGTTGGGAAATAAACTTCTTACCACACACACCTTTTACATCTTCCACAGTTGTGTTATCTCATATTTAAGAGGATCGTACAGGTCTTCTTTCTAGCCTTCCTTCTTAACTATCTATGAAACACATGGACATGCAACACCAATTACAGAGCACACGTGGTTTATAATTTCTCTGTAACATTTACAAATGTTTGTAGTTTTATTCAGAGAATGTGCTTAATGGGGTCCGATATAGATATAAAATGTAGATAGAGTTAACAAATCTTTCTTAACAATTCTTCTTCTAATGTGTATAAGGTAGTAGTGTGATTTGAGTGTGTATTGCTGGGGCAGCCCTTGATTTTGCCATCCCTCCTCTCAAGGCTTCCAAACCTATACAGGTTTATACAGCAGACCCAAAAGTGTCACTTGCACAAAAGCATTGCTCAGGGCAGATTGTCTTATCAGTCAGGCAGTACTGGCATCAACCATGCTTGAATGGTGCTTTTTACACGCCACCAGCACGGGAGCCAGTTAGGTAGCAGTGGCAATGACCACACTCAAATGGTGCTTTTTACATGCCAGTGGCACAAGGCCAGTCAGCTGGCACTGGCATCGACCATGCTCGAATGGTGCTTTTTACATGCCACTCGCATGGGAGCCAGTCAGGTGGTACTGTCATCAGCTACGACAATGACTTCACTTGACTAAAATGAAAATGCTAACTAGAATGTTCCTTCTTTCAGTAAAACTTTAATCTTTAAAAAATATGAAAAACCAACAAACAAAAAAATAATGAAAGAGGCAGAAAATATCTGGAATTGGTGTTGAAAATGAAGTAGAAGGTCCTGTTTCCAATTCTAGTTCATAGAATCAAGCTAAGTCAGTTACTGACGTGAGGTGATGTATAACACCAGCTCCAACAACATCAGAAATGGTATTCACAGTTACACCCAATCGATTCCTGTGAAATAAAAAAGATAAAAATCAAGTGTGGGGATATAGTTATACACATGTGTAAGATTTGTTAATTAAGTACCAAGTTATTAATTGATAAGACAGAAAAATTAAACTAAACGTTGTTCATGTCTTTCCTTGAATGTGGTCTGTGATATTTGTCTGCATAACAGCTGCTCATTCTAAGTTGTGTGAGGATAATATTCCACTTTCAGTCATACTCAGGTTTCACAGAGGTTAATATGATAGCTGATCTCAAAACGCTGAGCCTTACAAAGGAAATGACAAAAGACCGAGTAATGTGATGCATTGCAATACTGAAGAAAACCCCACACATCACAACAGAATTGATATCCTAAAACCAAAGTGCCATGTAAAAAGCATTGGTACTGGTGCTGGTGCTACATAAAACGCACTGGAGCTGGTGCCATGTAAAAAAAAAAGCACTGGTGATGGTACCATATAAAAAGTGCTGGTGTCACATACAGAGCACCCAGGACATACTGTAAAGTGGTTGGCATCAAGAAGGAGATTCAGCTGTAAAAACTATGCCAGAACAAACTATGGAACCTGGTGCAGCCTCTGACCTTGCCAGTTCCTGTCAAGCCATCCAGCATGGGAAGCAGACATTAAATGTTGATGATAATAATGATGATGATTTGGGGTAAGACACTTTGTTTAAGATTAAGATGTCATGTATTATAAGACATTTTGAAGAAAAGTGTGTCACTTTCTACTTTTATGCAATTAAAGACCAATGGAATGGTCTAGTTTCACAGATGAAGAGCTCTAGATGACATCATTATTACTTTACTAGAAAATCGGCAGCTAATCTTTTTTTTTTTTTGCCTCTGATGTTATTTTATGTCCCTAATGTAGATACTTAATTGTAAGAGTCCAGACCACCTGAGTGAATACAAATACTTCAGTGTGGAATGACTCACCACTTCAAACAGCTGCAGCACTGTAAAAAGTGACAAGCAGTTTCCATTTTTCTTTAATTGACAATGCTTCATTTGAATTCTTCTGTGAGTTCAGATGGCTCTTCTTTTAATTCTGCTAGTACCACTTCAAACTAGACTGGAAAAAATGGCCTAGGGACAGATATTAGTGGGAAATTTGACTGGCGACTGATGGTTGTTTTTGAAGTAAGAGAAGGAGAGAAAGCAAGTTTACTACGAAATAGAAGGAAGGATAAAGTTTCCATTTCAGGGGAGAGAACCACACAGGGTTTTTTTTTTTTCTCTATTGTTATTTTTATTGGTGGTAGTGGTGGTAGTGGTGGTAACGACGATGATGATAATTTTGTGGGGTCATTACATTTCTTAGGGACATTAATGTTACACGACTGAAGTAAATTAGCTTCACCTGGAATTTGAAACTTATCTAAGAATTTGATATGCCTGGAATCTATGTCTTAGTTAATGATGCTCTGTTAGAAATAATAGAATATTTCACTCCAGTAACCTACTCACAAGATCCAGTCAGCTGCCATAATTAGGGAGACATTTTCATTAGGGATACCAGCAACTGTGAGGACAGCAAGGATACCCAGATTGCCATTTTGGGGTAGGTTTCTTGTACCAATTGATACAAGGGCCGATGTGATACTGAAACACAAACAGAAGAATAAAATAACTGCAGTTTAATATTTCATATATACTTATTTGCATATTATTAACAGTCAACAAAGTGTTAAAGCAACAAAACAGTAAACAAGAACAATATAAAATATTTGAAAGATCAGGGATTTAATATTTCATGGCGTTTTAATTATACACAGACATGCAGGAAGTAAATAGACACTTTTAATTTTCAAAATTTCTGATCTAAGTGTCTTAATATGTTTTCAGCGGTGTAGAATTTACAATGTAATTATTTTTTTTCATTCCAGGTGCCATTATATTAAACATTTGTGAAGAATAACCATGCCACGCATAAAAAATTCAGCAGAACTTGTCAGATTTTCAAAGAGGTATTGTTGGGCAATCTAAGGCTGGTCTAAGCCAGCAAAAAAATTGCCAGAAATCATCAAATTCCTCTTGCTACTGTTAATAGAATTATAGTGCAATTCAAAAGCCAGGGAAAAGAATGTGTGTGTGTGTGTGTGTGTGTGTGTGTGTGTGTGTGTGTGTGTGTGTGTGTGTGTGTGTGTACATAGGAACATGAATGGGTGTGTGGTTAAAAAGTTTGCTTCACAACCACAGGGATTTTCAGTTCAGTCCCACTGTGTGGCATACTGGGAAAATGTCCTTTATTATAGTCCTGGGCCAGTCAATACCTTGTCAGTGGAGATTTAGTGAATAAAAACTGAAAGAAGCCTCTCATATATATATGTATGAGATGCTATAAAAAATTTCCTGGACAAGTTCTGTAGCTCTCCAACAGATGACAGCACATGGTTGTGTGTACAGTGAGAGCTAGTAGTGACCTTCATGAGGCAGTGTGCTGAGTGATATCATTGTGTTTACTTCTTCACAAGTTGTGAAATTTGTGATTTTATGATCATGTGTATGCTGTAGTCTGTGATTTTTGTCATGGACAGGAAGTTAGAACAAAGAGCCAATGTGAAATTTTACGTTAAACCTGGGAAGTCTGCTACAGAGACATTGAGCATGCTTCGGTAAGCTTATGGCAATGAGGCAATGAGTCGTATGCATTGTTTTGAGTGGCAAGAATGCTGGGTCTGGTGTATTCCTGTGCAAGGTGACTGTTTCAAAAGAGGTGGCATTAAAACTTAGGTAAATAAGTGATTTTTTATTAAACATAACTAGTCCGGGAATTTTTCTATACCTCCTCATGTGTGCATACATTTGGTCGAGTGTGTGTGTGTGTGTGTACAGACATCAGAAAGAGAAAGATAAGGAGGGAGGGTGGGAGGAAGAGAAAGAGGAGGGAAAAGGTGATAAGTACAAGATGACATTGCATTTGATCAGTCAAGTGTTTAAGATAATAAACAACCTCACCTGATAATTATCAACCTTCCAATTGTCAAGGGAACTCCTTCGTATTGTGCAATAAATATACAGGCTACTGACTTGTACAAGGCCCCAGCATTAGTATTAATAATGGCCCCGAGGGGCAATGTGAGGCGAGTTACTTGATGATGGAGTCTTGCCTTGCATTCAACACATTGTAACATCACAGGTAAGTTTGTAATACTGCAAGAAAATGGCACAAGATGAAAAATAAAACTGGATGAAGTATAACGACAGGAAGAAGGATCAACAGGGTTTTCATCATCATCATCATCATCATCATCATCATCATCATCATCATCATCATCGTTCAATGTCTGCTTTCCATGCTAGCATGGGTTGGACGATTTGACTGAGGACTGACGAACCAGGTGGCTGCACCAGGCTCCAATCTGATCTGGCAGAGTTTCTACAGCTGGATGCCCTTCCTAACGCCAACCACTCCAAGAGTGTAGTGGGTGCTTTTACATGCCACTGGCACAAGGGCTAGACTGGTGGTACTGGCAACAGCCACGCTCAAATGGTGTTCTTTTCTCTTTTTTTTTGAAAATTTTATTACTGAACACGTTGTTGAAAATCTAAAACAAATTATTTTCAGAGCATGAGCAAAAACATTGAAGAGTTTTTCATAAACATATGCAATCCTACCTTTATGAAATAATTATATATATCTACATATACATAAATACATACATACATACAAACACGTGCGTGTGTGTGTGTGCGTGTGCATGTGCGTGTGCACATGCACGCATGTGTATTTATGAATGTGTGTATATATATATATATATATATATATATATATATATATATATATATATGTGTGTGTATATGTATATATACATATATATATATATATATATCCATATATATATATACATATATATGCATATATATACAGATATACGTGTATATATATATATATATATATATATATATATATATATATATATATATATATATTTATATATATATATTTATTTATTTATTCTTCCCATAGGGGAAAGGCTTGAACAGAGAATATTTTTCTTCCTAAATATCTTTTAACTTTTACTTATTTCAGGTGGGAATTAGTGGTGGTCATACCTGCATGATGTAGCAAATGCTGTACATATACACAATGAGTTCTTGTAGAGAAATTTTACTGGGTTTTTCCGTGTCATCAGGAAATATACCAAGGGTAATAACACCAGCGCATAGCCTAAATGAGCAACCAAGGCTGTTCCTATGTACAGTGCCACCTGATGGAAAGCTGTGGAAGGTTCTTCCAATCCAATCATTGTACTAGTGAGCAAGAAAAATATTCCAATTGGAGAGAACCTAGGAAATCAGGTGAGAGAGAAAAAAAAAATTTTTTTATTTAATTTATAACGGCAGAAGCAATATTAATACCAAAAGGCAATCATGATATCCAACTTAGTGTGGAAGTTATGTTAGAACAAGGAATATGGCATTATTTATCATAAGGACTCATGGTGTTTAAAAGCACTTGCAATTGTATTGTTGACAGATGAGAATTGTCTGTTACAGCCACTGGAACTGCCAGATCATATGATTTCACCCTGCTATGGCTTCCTCAGTGACAGATGCCAAGCAGTGGCATATCAGCCAAATCTCCCGTCAACAATATGTAGATTATCAGTGTCTATTCAGGCACTGGTATTGCAAACAACCAATGGGCTTATTAAAAGATACTCTGCATATTGTTGATGGGAGATTCAGCTGTTATGCTACTGCTGAACATCTGTCACTGAGGAACTTATAGCAGGGTGAAATTAAGTGATCTGGCAGTTCCAACAGCCATAGCAGACAGTTCTTGTCTGTCAACAATATAATTACAAGTGCTTTTATGCACCATGAGTTCTTATGAGAGATCATCTCAAAGTAAATAATGCAGTATTTTGTATCCTAGCATAACCTTCATATTGAGTTAATTTTCATAAATTAAAACACAAGATTTGTGTAAAATTCAAGCTGTCTGTGTTATCGTTGTTTAGTAGCAGGTCAGTACTGACAAAGCAAACCTACATTGAAAAATAGTCAACAAAGCCATTATGTCTAGTGAGAGGGTATGTATTTAGGACTATGTTATGTAATGTCTTTACTTTATTCAAGACACTACAATGTAATTTGAGGGACATTTTGCTCCAGTCTCACTGTACACCACCCTAGGCAAGTGTCTTCTACTGTAGACATGGACCAGCCAAAGCCTTGTGAGTGGATTTGTGGGACAGAAACTGAAAGAAGCCCATTGTGAGTACATGTGTATGTGTATTGTTGTTGTTGTTGAAATCAAGTTTGCTTTTTCCCCTTTTGGGGTTGATAAAAGAATTACCAATCCAGTGAGGTGGTTTAGTGAATTTGTTAAAATATTGGCCAAGATGTCTTGCAGTGTTTATCCTGTTTCTTAGTGTTCTGATAGTGTAGCCTGCAATGACACTGATATCAAGCTGTATTGGCCCTGAAGTGATATCCTAACCCTTAGACAACATCAGTCATGAAGAGAGTGGAGACTTTCATGTATAGGAAATTAGACAGGAAAATACCTTTCCAAAACTTTTATATCCAGATGTAGATAAATAGTCAACAATAGGCGCAGGAGTGACTGTGTAGTAAGTAGCTTGCTTACCAACCACATGGTTCTGGGTTCAGTCCCACTGCGTGGCACCTTAGGCCAGTGTCTTCTACTATAGCCTCGGGCCGACCAAAGCCTTATGAGTGGATTTGGTAGACAGTGGTGGTAGTGAAGGAGGAGGAGTGGTTTTGTTCGGTATTGCCATCATCATCGTCTTCAACATTGTGGTAAAGAAGAAAACGAAGAAGAAGAACAACAAGAAGAAGAAGAAGAACAAGAACAAGAACAAGAAGAAGAAGAGAAAGAAGAAGAAAAAGAAGATGTGTAACACGTAGGGGCTAGGCTCTCACAGTGGCTCAATAGACATGGAAAACATTATGTAATGAAAATTGTGTTGTAAAAAACCTGTAATGAAAAGGTGATACCATATAAAAGAAGATACACCTTACCATGTAATAAAAGATATTAATTTCAAAGTGCTTTGGTAAAAAGCAGTGAAAATATCAACAAGTAATCGACCTTGTTCTCCCACACGCATAATGGCTATACTCATCATTAATGAATACACCACAAGACCCAGCAAATTGGTGCCATCAGTTAGGGTGAGAAAGGGTTCAAACCTGGAGGGATGATCTGCAAATGGAAAAGAACGGGTTGAGTAGTTATCTTTATTTTTGACTTCTTGTTTCGGTCATTGGACTGGAACCATACTCAATAAGTTCAATTCCAAACACTGAGGAAAAGGTTAGAAATGTATGCATGTGTATTAAGTGAATAAGGGGACAGACAGAGAGAGAGAGAGAGAGAGAGAGTATATGTGTTGTAGATTGTTAGTGTCTATACAGGAAAAAAGAAAGAAAAATAATAGATATGTGTGTGAGTGTGTCTGTGCACATGAGTGTAATGTCAAATATACAGATAGAAATACAAAGAAAAGTGAAGAAAAAAGAGAAGTATAGTTAAGTGGGGAAAGAGGTAGAGAGAGAAGAGGGGAGAGAGAGAGAGAGGGAGAGAGAGAGAAGAGGAGATTGTTCATGAAAGAAGTAAACGTGCAATAAATGTAGATACAGATAGTACAAATAGACGAAGTTCTATTTATATCCCTTCGAAGTGTATATTTATTAATCATCATCATCATCATCATCATCATCGTTTAACGTCCGCTTTCCATGCTAGCATGGGTTGGACGATTTGACTGAGGACTCGTGAAACCGGATGGCAACACAAGGCTCCAATCTGATTTGGCAGAGTTTCTACGGCTGGATGCCCTTCCTAAACGCCAACCACTCAGAGAGTGTAGTGGGTGCTTTTATGTGTCACCCGCACGAAGGTCAGTCAGGCGGTACTGGCAACAATAGTATAAATGAAATGATAGACTCTAAAATAGATGAAATTTCTGTTAAATGTAATGAAATGATGGTTGAGTCAGCAGAAGGTCCTACGTGAACTAAATTTCTTGGTAAAAGTTGATAAGCAGTTCGTCCATTTCCTACCCCTCTTTCTAATGCAGTCGAAGAATTAGAAAATGAGTAAAAGTCAGAATCTTATATTATTTATTCTACCTTGTAAACCATCCATAATTGAGGTTGTTGTCTGATAAATTTTCTCTGCTACTGGTATGTCTTGCAGTCCAGTGTCAGTTACATTTGGTACATCCATGGTTGAGTTGGTAACGAGGGTGCTGTATGACTGACTCCAAGACTCTGGTAACTCTGTACTGACTCCAGTAGTTCCAAAAGGAGCTCTAGTGTGGTTGTTGATGTTGGTTACTTCCACTTGTTCTGTCTTGAACTGTTGATAGAAAATAGAATAAACTCACAACGCAATTGAAGCCATAACAGAAATAGATTCTGTAAAATAAAATGAATTTTTGTTTTATGTAGAATAATGATTTCTTACCTCCCCTCCGAAATTGCTGGCGTTGTGCTAAAATTTGAAACCGATATAATGTATGGTTATGGATTAGAAGAACTGTTACATTTGACAAAAAGTTTTGTGGTATTTGTTCCAGTTTGTTAAGTTCTGAGTTCAAATCCATCTGAAATCGACTTTGCTTTTTATCCTCCTGGGGTTGATAAAATAAAGTATTATTTGAATACCAGGGTTGATATAATTGACTGTTCTTTGTCATCATCAACCTCTGGACATTACTGTTTCATGGGGTCAGTTACCTGGTTTTCAAGCAGTATAAATAACCAAGATCACTAAGATTCACACCCAGAACAGAATGCTTATCCGTTGCAGGGTCAATTATTTACAGCTGAATGGACTGGAACAACATGAAGTAAAGTGTCTTGCTGAAGAACATAACAGTCCAGGAAACAAATCTGTAATCTTGCAATTTTGACACTCTATCCATTAGGCACTAGTGTAGCTTGGAGTGGTGGGGGCAGTACTTTTAAAGGGGCATCACTTTGGGGTCTACTGTAGGCAATATGTATTTTTTGTGAAGTCCAGGGGTGGTAAATGGAAGGGCCACACCAGGCAGCACACATTCTAGCTATGCTAGGGCTATTAGGCCACTTGCCTTCACTAACTGTTACTTTACCCAAATTTCTGGTTTTGTACCTATGTAAAATTAAAAAGGCATGTCTACGCAAGTGTGCCCTCTGCCCTCAATTTTCTTTGTTCATAACTTCCAGAAAAATAGATATTTTTCAGTGAAATTTTCTACAAATATGCTTCAAATTGTGTACATTCCGATTATATCAGGATTTGTGGTAAAAAAATTTTTTTCCATAGGTGGGAGTGAGGAGTTTCAGAAAATTCACAAGCATCGGCTTTGTTTCCTCATAACTTTCAAAAAGATGAGCATTTTTTAATGAAATATTCTACAAATCCCTTTCAGAGTGTGTAGATTATGATTATATCGAAATTTAATATGAAAATTCCGATATAAACATAATCTACATTGCCTGAGGCGTATTTATAGAAAATTAAAAAATATTTAACATGGCTGTTACTACCGTTTTTAACTCCAGGAGAACGCCTCCTCCAGTTGGTCAGTGATGCAATCTGCATCCGATACATCTTGCAGAGCAGGTTCTGTTGTCATTAGAAGATGGTAGGGGTTCGCTCCCCTGCTTGCAATATATATCAGGTGCAGATTGCATTGATAACTAGCTAGAGGAGGCGTCTTCCTGGGACTAAAAACAGGAGTAACGTCGGTTCCTATGGAATAGCCATGTTAAACTGACACTAAACTTTACTTCTCAGTAGTGAGAAATCAACACTGAACTTAGTTGTAATATCTCTCCCTCCCTCCCTCCCTCTCTCTCTCTCTGTCTTTCTTTCACTCTCTCTTTCTTGCTCTTTCACTTTCACTTTCTCTTCTACTTCAGCTCTCAAACTGTCTCTCACTTTTGTACTCTCCAGCTGTCTGTCTATCTATCTCTCATTCTTTCTCTTTCTCTCTCTCTCTCTCTCTCTCTCTCTCTCTCTCTCTCTCTCTCTCTCTCACACACACACACACACACACACACACACACACACACACACACACATACACATACATACACCATGCTTCATTTCTTTAAGAGAGCCTCTAAGTGATCCCTTGCCCTTCCAAAAATATCAGCAAAACCACTCTTAAATCACACACTATCGTCTTTATAAACGATGCATTAAAACACTGGTTCCCAGCCTTTTCACTACCAAGGACCCTTTTTATTCAAATGAATTGTCCTATGGACCCCAGGATATTCTTTTCTACTCTATGCACAAGGTCCAAAATTTGGGGGAAGGGGGCCAGTTGATTAGATCAACTCCAGTACACAACTGGTACTTAATTTATCGACCCTGAAAGGATGAAAGGCAAAGTCAAACTCGGCGGAATTTGATCTCAGAACGTAAAGACAGACGAAATACCGCTAAGCATTTCACCCGGCGTGCTAACGTTTCTTATTTCTTTATTGCCCACAAGGGGACAAACAAGGACAGACAAATGGATTAAGTCGATTACATCAACCCCAGTGCATAACTGGTGCATAATTTATCGACCCCGAAAGGATGAAAGGCAAAGTCGACTTCAGCGGAATTTGAACTCAGAACGTAGCGGCAGACGAAATACCGCTAAGCATTTCGCCCGGCATGCTAACATTTCTGCCAGCTCGCCACCTTCCACAGATCCCAGGATATTGAAAGGTCTGTCAGCTTAACGTGTTCACGGACACCTAGTACTACCTTTGCAGACCACCAGGGGCCCGCGGACCTCAGGTTGGGAACCACTGCATTAGATAATGCAGTCTGATAGACCAGGATAGTTAGAGCTTCATCACAAGTCTGTTCTGAGTTAAACTGGGGTTTAACAACCATAACAGCAGTAGCAGCAGCAACACTAACAACAACAACAATAGCATAAAAAACAACAACCAATTTTATATGTGATTTTACTTACTCTCTTAAAACAGGCCACCATTAAATTATCTGGAAATATATTCCTGAAAAAGAATAAACGCCAATGTCAGAAAAATACAAATTTATTTTAAGCAATATATGAGCCATCTGAATTACCTGAAGACAGATAAAAACTCTTTTACATTCACCTTTTTTCTGTTCCTTTGTGCCAATGACCAGGTTGCAGTGAGATGACGAATAACCTTTCGACACCTCAACACACTTATCCAACGGGTTTCCACACAGTTTCCCTTGATCGAATTCACTCACAATGCATTAGTCAAACTGAGGCCAGAGTAGAAGACACTTGTTCAAGGTGCCGTGCTGTGAGACTGAACCCGAAACTATATGGTTACAAAGCGAGCTTCTTAACCACACACCTATGCCTTAACAAACTCACAATTAACCACACACCTATGCCTTAACAACTCACGATTTTATAGTTGGACTAGACTACACATGACCCATTGGGTCACCATGAAAGTCTGAGTTTCCCAGCAACGGGGTTTTGTTTCGTGTTTTTTTTCTTTTCCAGATTATTTCGTATGCTTTCAATGGATGTGACATTGAAATCACGCGTAAACGGCTCCTTTCCCCCAAAAAGGAAAGATTTGGCTGCTATTTCTGGCACTCTCTGCTACCTCGTAACAGATATTTCGGGTCCTTTATCGCAAATAGCTGTTACAACGTAGCATGGAGTGCTAGAAATAGCAGCCAGATCTTTGGAGGTGAGATACGTTGAATGCACTCGAAAAAAACAATGGAAAAAAAATTATTTGACACCGAGATTACGAACGGGTTTTTACGAAATATTTACAGTATTCTTAAAGTTATTTTCACTTTAAAATATCTTTAAACTATGCCAAAAAATCTTTTTGTAATGGTATTCACTTGAAAATAATTTTAAAAAATAAAAATATTGTCTTAAAGAAAGCTAAAATATAAATAGTTACTGTACAAACAACTCACACTTTTGAAATCACATTCACTTAAAAATATCACTAAATGGTTAAAATATTGTGTTTAACAAAAGCGAAAATAGAAACATTTACTGTAAAAAACAAATCATATTTTTTCATTGTCAAGTCACTGTGTCTAATCGAAAGGTAAGAGTTTCTTTCCTTTCAGAGTTAAGTTATTTTCGGAATAATTTTCCATTATGCACCGTTTTGGGTATTTATATCCCCAAAACCCCTAATATCTCCACAACCACATCCGATTTACGCGAAACTTGTTTAATTCCGCTTGTATTTACATTTCAGGGGAAACTTAATTCATAGTATTTTCCTATTTTGTGCCAGTTTGGCTGGGTAATATTGCAAGCAAACACGCAAGATTTAAGCTAACTTTCAATGTATAGAACCCTAGATAGAACCCTATGGAATTCTATAATTCTATATCAGAAAATATTTCTATCTTGCTTTAAGACTAACTTTCATCAAATAAATACACACGCGCGCGCGCGCGCACACACACACACACACACACACACACACACACACACACACACACACACACACACACACACACACACACACACACACACACACACACTTTCTGTCAACGTACTTTTACATTTTATCAAAATAAATCAACAAAGTGAAATAAATTAGCTTGTCGTCAGAAAGGAAGAGACGTTTCGAGTTGGATGTTTTCATCAACGATATCATTTAATCAATATCAATTGGCCTAAATGTTTTGACAGATGTCTTTATAAATGACGGGAAAAGCATTACAGAGTAAAGATAGAAGACTAAAGTGTATTGCTAAACAACCTTACTGTCATAAAAAGGATTTCTTACATTGTAACAATTCTGGAATTTGTAAGGTAATCATATAAGTCTAATGATTAGCATCGTATCGAACTATGTAGTGGGCCAGTAGACTCTCAAGACAGAAGAAAAGAATTTTTAACCAGAAGTTTCAGTTATACTGTGTTCTTCAGAATATGAATCAGTATGTGTTCCACAGAACAAGCATCAGTAGTTTCAGAATGCTATGGCAAAAGTAACGAAATATGGAAAATCAGACATCTTCTCAAGTAAACTAGAACCTCGAAAATTTCAATAACTCGCAGAATAAAATAGTGGAAAGGATGAAACTCCACGAGATAGTCCAGTGTCGAGTTTCATCTTTTTCACGTCACACCAATCTCTGTAGTTGTATGTTTCATACATAATGACGTCGTTACTAAAACATAAAATTAATGAGTGTAGAATACAATTACATACATTATAACTAATTAAATATTTCGCGTAATATAAGAGGAGTTAAAAATTGTTTGGTAAGTGTCACAACGCCTATTTTTTTGTCCTCGTTTTTCCTAACTTTAGACCCTGGCTATGCTAGCGATTAGAGCACAAAATGGACGCCATTTTACAGACAATTGCAAAATAATACCGTACAATGCCTTCTTGCTGAAAAAAATCTATTCGCACATAAATCTGGAAATACGTTCATCAGTACAAAGCATATAAAAGACGATTTTTCAAAGATCATGACTACATTTCTATGGAAACAATAAATGATATCCTTATTAGTGAACAGCAAACTCAGCTACATGAACTGGCAATTGTCTACAAATGGCGTCCATTTTGTATTCTAATGTACAAAATGTGCTCGCTTCCACTAACTTTAGAACCTGGCATAGCCACGTTCTTAAGTTAGAGGGATTGAGCACATTAAAAAAAAGGCGCCGTGACACGTGCAAAACAATGTTTCACTCATTACTCTTATACTACGCGAAATATTTCATTAGTTATGATGTATGTAACTGTATTCTAAAGTCTTGTCACCCACTACGGAAAAGTAATAAGAACAATTAAGGAACAACATCTTCCAAACTATCGAAAAGGATATTTTCAAAGAGAACAATCTCAAGAAGCAGAAGCTTAGCATTACTGAGACACACATGTCACTGTATAGTTTAAACTCAACGATGGAAATGAGAGTTCACGTAAGCATGTTTATACTGGAAATTCTTACCATTATGTTCTGTGGACGTGAAAAAAATATTGACAGATATACAAAGAAATTATTATTAGTCGTGTGTATTCGGTAACTCTGAAAAATGTTGAAAAAACTTCATTGCCTTTTACTGCCTCATGTTCCTGAAACAAGAAGCTATGAAAAATTAAGAACAATTCTGGGAGAAATGCATCAATTTAAAAATGCTTGAATAGGGCTAGGATTTTTAGAAAACGATATTGAATTTGAAAATATTTGTAGAGGAAGCTGTAATAGTTAGATTTCTGTCACAACTTTGAGTAAGGTTTTCTTCAATAGATCAACTAATCAATTTATTAATTAGTGGTAAAATGCGTGTGACGATATATTTATGTGATAGTTATACTAATATAAGAGTAAAATGTTATTAATTTTAAATGTTAAATGAAAATAAAACAATGCCGTTGTCCTTCTATTCATCTATCCACCTACAGGTGATAAATTACTTTAACGAAATTATCTGTGGTTGTACAAATATAAACCAGAGTCATTATTGTCATAGTCAACACGCGTGGAATTTCCGTGGGTCCAACTAGTATATGTAAACAATATGCTAAACACCTCCTTTAGAAACAACACCAAATACGAGTTGATGAATTATCTCTCAGGTCAACAAACTTCATTGCCTTTTACTGCCTCATGTTCCTGAAACAAGAAGCTATGAAAAATTAAGAACAATTCTGGGAGAAATGCATCAATTTAAAAATGCTTGAATAGGGCTAGGATTTTTAGAAAACGATATTGAATTTGAAAATATCGACATATTCAAAAGTTGTCATTTCTTGAACAGAGTATTGCAGGGGTTCATTATCTCACCTTGTCTTTTTAACCTGTACTTATATGACATTCCTATAACCTCAGAAAACACACACAATTACATGCTCAAATGACATCTTAGTTGTCCTCGGCTATTGTGACATAGTTATAGAAGGACCAAACAAATAAACAAACAAACAGGCTGAAAGTAAAGTCTTTTATTCGGTACACACAACTGAAGCTGCATTAAATTAAAATAGCTATCCGAATATTATATCTAATGCATGGACACTATCGATTGGCCAATTACTGCCGTATTCGTACTCTTGTGTACGTGCTCCCTCAGATACTTATTGCGTTTTTAACACAGCACGCTCATAAAAGATGTTATAAGAGATGTAACGTGTATACATTAAGAATGATACATAGATGACTTTTTAAATATCTATTAAATCTATCATCTTATTTCTTACGATGAAGGCGCATGACTCAGTGGTCGGACTCACAATCATGTGGTAGTGAGTTCGATTCACGGACCGGGCTGTGTGTTGTGTTCTTGAGCGAAATATTTTATTTATATGTTGCTCCAGTTCACTCAGCTGTAGAAATGAGTTGCGACATTACTGGTGCCAAGCTGTATCGGCCTTTGCCTTTCCTTTGGTTAACATCGGTGGCGTAGAGAGGGGAGGCCGGTATGCATGGGCGACTGCTGGTCTTCCGTGAACAACCTTGCCCGGACTTGTGCCTCGGAGGGTAACTTTCTAGGTGTAGTCCCATGGTCATTTATGACTGAAGGAGGTCTTTACTCTCTTTACCCATTTCTTACAGGCGAAACAAAAGAATATTCACTGCAACCAATCATCACACACATAACATAAACCTCCCGCACACGCTGAAAAAAATAAAGACGATAGAAATTACGCAGAATACAAATATCACAGACCATGTACATTGCTCTCTTTAAGCTGTGCGCTTGTGCGCACGCACAAGCTTTACAACTAGCGCACAAAGGTGAAAAATGTGCGCAAACATAGTTTTCAAAATGAAATCGAATTTTGTTTTTATTAAATTGAAGATGGTTATTCACATTGAGTACAGACATTCTTTGTAAAGAAAGACAGAATTTGAGCACAAGAAAACTTTTGTGCACACCCTCAGCAAAAAAAAAAAAAATTATACGGAACATTGGTTACGCTATATACTAACCATCATAGCCACCTCAACTAAAAATTCCATACAACTACTGCAGACTATACATCACCACAGCCTATTAGTATATCCCTTCAATGTTTGTATAAGTTAATCTGACGATAGTGAAGGTGCGTGGCCAAGTGGTTTTGGAATGTTACATTCACGATCGTTGCAAGATAGTGGTTTCGACTCCCGGACTGCTCGGTGCGTTGTGTTTTTGAACAAAACACTTCATTTCACGTTGCTCCATTCAGCTGTAAATGAGTAAACCCTGCGACGGACTGGTGTTCCGTTCCTGGGGAACGTTGTTATTTCGGTCACTTACAAGCTATTGAAACCGGGTAACCGATCCTATGAACCCTAGGACTCATGACAGCAATGTCTAAGGGTCGATGATGATGATGATGATGATGATAATAATAATAATGATGATGATATTGATGATGACGATGACGACGACGACGACGACGACGACGATGATGATGATGATCTCATTCATGGGACATGTAATTCTCGTAGTTTCCTCAGTACTTATTCTGATGAAAGGTGGTTGGAGACTCTGGCTGTTAAGCCGGAAGCATCAGAGGTCCGTGTGTGATGCTGAAGAAGAACGCTTTCAAACCGAGCACAGGAGTCTGCATGAAGAGAGGAGGAGAAGTCGTCATAAACCCCACCCCCTGTGGCTGTTGTTCGGGACCATTTTCAGTCCCCTCATTGCCACAGGATCTTCCCACTTCGTATCGGTCTTGTCAGCCACGTCCGCTCCCACGAGAAACAATGTGCTGGAGATGGAGGAGGATGAATGTCTTAGATCAACACTGTCACCACCTTTGGATGCAAACAGCAATTCTGATGCCGTAACTGAGAAGTTATTCTGGACATGATTACACCGTTGCTTTTATTCAGACAGTATATCAATGGAGTGGAGGCGCAATGGCCCAGTGGTTAGGGCAGCGGACTCGCGGTCATAGGATCGCGGTTTCGATTCCCAGACCGAGCGTTGTGAGTGTTTATTGAGCGAAAAAACCTAAAGCCCCACGAGGCTCCGGCAGGGGATAGTGACGAACCCTGCTGTACTCTTTCACCACAACTTTCTCTCACTCTTACTTCCTGTTTCTGTTGTGCCTGTAATTCAAAGGGTCAGCCTTGTCACAGTGTGTCACGCTGAATATCCCCGAGAACTACGTTAAGGGTACACGTGTCTGTGGAGTGCTCAGCCACTTGCACGCTAATTTCACGACAGGCTGTTCCGTTGATCGGATCAACTGGAACCCTTGACGTCGTAAGCGACGGAGTGCCAACAACAACAACAACAATATCAATGGAAGAACATCGCTTTTCAAAACAGTAGGGTATGATTTGTAGGAGATTTGGCTGCTGGATATAGCAGCCAAACATCTCCCACAACATAAGGGGTCTTTCGTTGGAGGGTACTTTACAGATGTTACAGAATTTTAAAAAATTTCAAAATCTCAGATTGATACTTCACCATGGGTCCTGCACTCAGCTAAATGACTTGGGCTGTTGAAAATTATGTCATTACGTAGTGCTAGAAATGGGATGGGAACCCGTAGGCCCTTTGAACAATAGACCAGCTCATTAACGATCAAGCCAGCTGCAACTGTTTGAGTTAAATAGACCAGTTTAAACGACACATTTTTTTATTATTTGACTCAACTGACGTAAAATAAACATCTTATCTACATTCCAGCTTGATATAACACTTTACTTCGAGTGGCGGGGGTCTCGGTGGAGGGGTTTGGCGGGGTGGTGATGCCGATTGACGCGTTCTGACGCGAAGTCCACCATTCCTTACATTCACACACACACACACACACACACACACACACACACACACCTCTCGATACCGCAACTCTTCAGTACAATCGGCGGTTGAGTCAACTAAGAAAAAAAAACTGCATGGTTAACCTCAGCTGTGAAATGTTGGGGGTGGAGTGACATGTCGAGATACATTAGAGATGGTGGTGGGTTCAGTGGAAAGAACAGGGGTTGGTTTTGGGTGAGTTGGTGTGGTGGGGACTTGCGTGCGGTGTGAGAAGAGAAGGAGGTTTACCGGTCACGGGGCGGGAAAAGTTAAACATTTTATTTAATCGGAACATTGAGTGTATGGTCGAAGCGGGTTGTGTAGTCGTTGCATGGTGAATGTGTGGGGGTTTTGCGGACCCTTATTAAAACTAATAAACCAAAATTCCATTGTGGCCCCATTTCCAACTGCAGATTAAGTATTTTAGTAATTAGGGGCTAAATATATATGATTTATGTATGGGTGACATGTATATTACATGTACATAATCTACTTACAAGCGACAACAGAATAAAAGAATAGGAACAGTTTACTTGTTTACGTCATTGAACTGTGGCCATGCTGCAGCACTGACTTAAAGGGTTTAATCTATTAAATCGACCCCGGTACTTATTTTGTTCAAGTCTGCTACTGATTATATCGGTTTATTATGCCGAAGTGCTAAGTTATGGGGACATGAACAAACTAACACCGGTTGTGAAGCGGTCGGGGAGGTAACAAACACAAATACACTTACATAAATATCATATGAGTGTGTGTGAAACGGGCTTCCACATAGTTTCCGTTTACTAAATTTACTCACAAGGCTTTGGTCAGCCAGGGGCTATGGTAGAAGTACCGGGCAATTGGACTGAACCCAAAACCATGTGCTTGCAAAATAAGCTTCTTAACTACGCAACTATGCTTGTGCCTAAAAAATAAATGGTTTTTCGTTACTAAAGAATCCTCACTGCCGCTAGATGGTAAAGTAGACCCCCTTTAGGTCCGTGGCAAGTTGCCCAAATCCTTCCTGTTTGTATGATGGTTTCGACGTAAGGTGAGGTGAGGACGGATTAGTAAGAAAGACAGAGAGAGGGGGGTAAATTCTTGGAGGATGATGGTAGTATTTTAGTACAGAGAATACACTGCTACGTTCGAAATTATTTCTATGACGCAGCAAAATAAACGAGAATTAGTTGAGACGTTGTTTTCTTTTGTGTAGGTGATGGTGGTGGTGGGATGAGTCGTAATGGTTGCCGTGCTTTGATATACGTAGTCACGATGTTTATTCTTAGTAGAGTTTGCTAATGTGGTGAGCAGACAGAATCGTCAGCTAGCTGGACAAAATGCTTAGCGGAATTTCGTCCGTCTTTACGTTTTGAGTTAAAATTCAGCCGCAGTCGACTTTGGCTTTCATCCAATCGGGGTCGATAGATTAAGAACCAGTTCAACACTGGGGTCGATGTAATCGACTTATTCCCGCACCCGAAATTGCTGGACTTGTGCTAATATTTGAAACCCTTATTACTGAGATTTGTTAAGGTAGAATCCTTAGCACACCAGACAAAATGCTTAGCAGTATTTCGTCAGTCTTCGTGTTCTAAGTTCAAATTCCACTGAAGTCGACTTCGCCTTGCATCCTTTCGGAGTCAATAAAATAAGTATCAGTTAAACACTGAAATCGATGTAGTCGACTTACATTCTCTCCAAATATTTCAGGCCTTGTGCATATAATAGAAAGAATTATGACGGGGGTTTCGTAAAGCCGCTAGCTGGCAGAATCGATAGCGCGTCGGACAAAAATTCTTAACAGTATTTCTTTTGGCGTTGTAAGTTCAAATTCCACTAGGATCAGCTATTCTTTTTACCTTTCCAAGTCCATAAAATAAGCACTAGTTGAACACTCTCTAAACAAATTCTTGCCCTTGTACCAAAATTGGAGATCACGAATGCTGGATTTTAAGAGTGTTGGCGGTGATCGTAGTGCAATTGTTCATGTTTGTGAGTTGTCTCAATCGAGAGGACTAATGGCAAGTAGATTAATCATCTTGGTATGATTCACAAATCAATAGTGCAATACTTTCACTTGATTGAGACTCCATTGCTTACTCCACGTTGTTATCGTATTGGGTGACGTGCTACAGTCCCGGCATGTTGCTGTACTGTTCTTATACTGCCCAATCTGTTAGATCATGGTTTCGAATTGTGGACGGGTGATGCATTGTGTTCTTGAGCAAAACACTTCATTTCACGTTGCTCTGGTCCACTCAACTATAAATGAGTTCCAGAAAACCTGAAAAGTTAACCCTGTGATGGACCAGCGTCCAGTTCAGGGGATGGATGTTGCAAACTCAGTCACTTATACGCTTTGGAAACCAGTTTAGCTCCGGCCTTGAGCCCTATGACATAACTGATCTAAGCTCAGTTAATCATTAACTCTAGAACAATTATTCTCAAACTGACAAATGCCAGACATCTCAACCGAAAAAAGAAAAAGGGGGGGGACGAAATTCCCCTCCCTGCGTTTTATTAACATGAAGACAAAATATAGTTAGCACATGTATAATTCTTCTGTCTTCGCCACGGTGTGCTGAAAAAGTTTTAAATCATTTGATTTTAGTAAACATGACAATTTTACGCTCTCCTTCCTCCTTTCCAGCTCCCCCACGTAAAAGAAATCCCTCTAGAACAAGGTTTCAGTTTTCCATCGGAGTCATTATGCTTTATCAATGTCTTGTACCTGTCATTTAGGTCAAAGTTGATAATCTAAAGAGTGACATGTTTCATTTGACTGAGTTTCACTTAGGTACACTGCATGGATCATCTCATCCTTCTTATTATTGGAAAGTTCCAGTGAGAACATCATATTACTTGCATAGAAACTCCTTCTTTACTTGCCGGTTTGCTCAAGCAATTTAACTAAATATGAAAATGTAGAGGAGACTGAGTCCGACATTTAGCAGAACGATAACAACTCCGGACATATTTCGGTCTTATTAAAAGCTCATCAATGAAGCATAATCTAATCATAACTTCAAGATCTTCGAATGACTAAAGAGAAACAAGGTTTGTGAATGAGCACAAAGTGGCGTAATAACTTAAAAAATTGACTGAGGAAAATACCTAGAGACGATTGGTGCTTGTCATTTTTTTTTACCATAATTGGTCAGTTAAATGATCATTGTTCATGACACCATGGATACAATTTTAATTAATTAAAATTTCTTGGCCTATTTCATTAAGTATATTATCACCTTTTTTACTATTAATTTTTTATGCAGCAGCAGTTTCTTCCCAATGATACTACTACAGACATAGATGACAGATCTAGATAATTGTGCACTATAGAAATACTGAAATTATCTTTGTTGCGACCTGTAAATATCTGAAAAACATCTAAGGCACATCTTCGGTATATTTCTAATACGCCTGGTATATACCTTATACCTTATCCTAGATATGACAGTACACATTTGACTTTCTAAAAATTATTATCCATCTAATAACTAGCAGGATTCAATGAAACTTAATTCAATGATCAGGTGCGACCCAATATTTACTCACTTCTCAGTAGCATAGCTATGGGGTAGGGCGAGGGGAGCGGTATGCCTCGGGCGACGGATATCATGTATAACAGTGCTTCTCAACTGGAATCCATAAAAGTATGGGGGCGACATTTAAGGGTCTATGCAATATGTATTGGGTGAGGGCAGGCGCAAATTCAAGAGCTGCCGGTCGGCACGTTCAAGAGCTGTCGGTTTCCACCCTTCTGTTACTTTTATTAGAAATTCACTTCAGATGTGTATCAGATTCATACTAATTATAGTAACATATGATAGTTGCAGTGTGTAGTGAAATTTACTTTAGTTGTACCTCTGACCTTGCTCAAATATATCCAGGCCCTAACTAGAAAAAGTAACATTACCCAAATTTAAGTTCCATGTACATCAAATATACCTGCCCACTTTATAGTATATTTTAACTATAACCAAGCCATTAGTAAACTAGTCTTAATTTTTTAGTATCTCGGTTTCATCGAGAATATTTGTCACATGTCTTAATATGGGATAATCGTTTTTAAAATACACAGCTGTAGTCGGTTTAACATTCAACAAACTCATCAAAAGCTGCTAATTAATCTCCACTTACTACGAAACACGCTTCTGAATTTTTTTTTGTTGAATTATTCCTTGTTTATTGAACAAATATCGTTAACAGCGGGGAAACTATACGCAGAGACTTGCAACCAACTAAAACAAACACCATTACTCTGAACAGTAATGTCTCCATAAATATAGAGGTGTCTGAACAGATCAGTAAAGCAAGCAGTCAGACTCGTTAACCAAGTTTATCATATTGCACAGTTTTGTTTTAGTTCATATTCCTTCTTGAAAACTGGCTTAAAATCGAGAGAGCATCTCCAAAATAAGTTTTACACTCCAAATCTAATTTTTCAGTAAAACGTAAACGCAGAGCTGACAATAGTTTAAGGATGAAGGTGTGAGTCCATAGTTGTGAACTAGTTGAGTGTTATAGAGTAGAAATAAGCTACTAGCAAACCGAATCTGTATATGGGTTTTGATATGCGCTTCGAGTGAGTGACGCTAATGTCCTCGGAAAATCAAGACCACCATAGTTTCCGGTTCTTTTTGTGGTAATTCATAATAGGAATCATTCTTTAATGGATACTATTGATCAGTAGCGTAGCGCTAGGGGCAAGGCAAGTACTATGGGCAGGGTGCGCTATTATTATTATTATTATTATTATTATTATTATTATTATTATTATTATTGTTATTATTATTATTATATTTTTGGCTTTTGTTTTGTATTTGTTGACTCCATGTCTCATCCAGAGACCTCAAGAAACAATAAGTTAGAAGTTCAAATTGGTGTTATTTCTAGGGTGCCATATTTTTGGTTTTGCACAGCGCATAACCTTGCAGTTGGGCTTAGTTAGAATTTTCTTCAGGTCGAGTAGCCCATCCTACTCAAAAGGTCCCTGGATAAGGTTTGTTTGAGGATGATGGATGAAACACCTATGTTTTCAGAGGCGGATTATTCAAATTCAAAAGAATTCCTCTCAACACATGGTTATGATACTCCCCCACAACTTCTTCTCGTGGTTAGAGATGCACTTATCGTCAACCACTATTATTATTATTATTATTATTATTATTATTATTATTATTATTATTATTATTATTATTATTATTATTATTATCATTATTATTATTATTATTATTATTATTATTATTATTATTATTATTATTATTATTATTATTATTATTATTATTATCATCATTATTGAGTGAGGGAGCGGTGCATGCCATGAAAGTGACACCAGGGTAAAATATACGAAGCCCAGTATACCCATCATGACTACCCGTCTGATAAGGGTACACCAGGTACATGCATCACAACCATAGGTGTGTGACATGGTGATCTCATATCAAGATAAACAGCGCATGACCTTACAGGCGGGGCCCAGTTAGAATTTTCTTCAGGTCGAGTAGCCCATCCTGCTCAAAAGGTCCCTGAATAAAGATTGTTTAAGGATTTTGAACAAAACATCCATGTTTCCAAAGGTGAATTATCTAAACCTGAAAGAATTCCTTTCAACACATGGCTGTGATGCTCTCCCACTACTTCTGCCCGTGAGCAGAGATACCACAAAGGTACATGCTCAGCTGGTTAAGGTCAAGCAACTAACAAGCGAATCTGTGGTATTGAGCACATTATTTGTCGTAGCCCATCTTTAATACCAAGACAAAACGATGTATATGATAACAATTCCAATCATTTATTATTATTATTATTATTATTATTATTATTATTATTATTATTATTATTATTATTATTATTATTTTAAAATAAAATATGGTCCGTTGTCTTTTGCTGAACCGGGGTCATCCCTTGACCCTAGGGTCACAGCAGGTCCTCATGGAGAGTACACGGCGTAAAATGTGTGCGGAACCTAGCAACACTATTTTCTAAAGTTCTCCCACGTAAACACTGCAAGGGAGTTTGTTGAGCTGCTTATCAAGGCCCTTTATGTATCTATCTTTCTGTTAGTTTGAACGGTGAAGTTCCAGAGGAGTGAGATGTGATCATCCGGAGGTGGTCTGTGTTCCCACCAGTTTTTATGATGGAGCAGGTCCAGATTTTTTTCAAATTACCCAGTGAATATACTGTGCTGCTCTATCATGCTTGTTGAGATACTCCGTAGGTGCAAGAAGGCTGCACATGGAGACAACATGATCAATTATCATCATCATCATCATCATCATCATCATCATCATTATTATTATTATCAAAGGCAGCGAGCTGGTAGAATCGTTAGCGCGCCGGGCAAAATGCTTTGCGGCAATTTGTCAGTCTTCACGTTCTGAGTTCAAATTCCGTCGAGGTCGACTTTGGTTTTCATCCTTTCGGGGTCGATAAATTAAGTGCCAGTAAAAAGTTGAGATCGATGGAATCGACTATCCCCTCCCCACTCCTTGTGCCTTTAGTAGAAACTATTATCATCATCATCATCAATCATTATCATCATCACCATCATCATCATCATCATCAATCATTATCATCATCATCATCATCATCGTCATCATCATCAATCATTATCGTCATCATCATCATCATCAATCATTATCATCATTAAAGCGGCGGATTGGCAGAATCGTTACTGCTACAGACAAAATACTTAGCAGCATCTTTACGTTCTGATTTCACATTCCGCCGGGGTCGACTTTACCTTTCATCCTTACGGGGCCGATAAAACAAGTGTCAGGTAAAGACTGGGGTCAATGTAATCGACTAATCCTCTCCGCCGAAATTACTAACGTTGGGCTAAAATTTGAAATTATGATTTTGGCAGAATCGTTAGCACGCCGGACAAAATGTTTAGCGGCATTTCGTCCGTCTTTACGTTCTGAGTTCAAATTCCGCCGAGGTCATCTTTGCTTTTCATCCTTTCGGGGTCGATAAAATAAATACCAGTGAAACACTGAGTTCAATGTAATCGATTAATCCCTTCCCAAAACATTTCCGGCATTGTGCTTATAGTAGAAAAGATTAGTCGATGTAATTGACTTACCCACTCTCCCAAAATTGCTGGCCTTGTGTCTATAGTAGAAAGGATGATTTTTTTAAGGTAGCGACAGGTGGCGAGCTGGCAGAATCGTTAGCACGCCGGACGAAATTCTTAGCAGTATTTTGCCCGTCGCTACACTCTGAGTTCAAATTCCACCGAGGTCGACTTTGCCTTTCATCCTTTCGGGATCGATAAATTAAGTACTAGTTGTGTACTGGAGTCGATCTAACCGACTGCCCCTCCCCACAAATTTCAAACCTTGTGCCTATAGTAGAAAAGACCGTGTCCTTGCCCCCTAGTGGCTTCCCTCCCCTCTCACATCCACGACACTAACCATGCTCTTCGTCTTTTCAACTCCTTCTCTTTCCCTCCTGGCCCCTCTAAACTTCTCTTCACTCTTGACATCAAGAGTCTATATACGGTAATCCCGCACTACGAAGGACTTCTTGCCCTCAAACACTTCCTAGGCCTTCGACCCAAACCCCAACCTGACACGTCCACACTTCTTCGTCTGGCCGAACTCGTTCTCTCCCTCAACTGCTTCACGTTCGCGGGGGAGTTTAACCAACGGTTCTCGGGAGCGGCCATGAGAACGAGAATGGTTGATTTGTAGATATTGTTGTAACTTAGCAGTTCAGCCTTAGAGACCGAAAGAATAAGTATCAGATTTTTAAAAATAAGTACTAGAATCAATACATTCGACTAAAACTCTTTAAAGCGATGCATGGAGATAACATGGCCACAATCTATTGACTGAAACAAAAGATAAAAGATGAAAAATGTGACGAAGTAAATATCAGTTTTCCGATATATATATATTTTTTATATTGAACCACAAACAGTCCGAAGCCGATATAAAGCATCAATGGAGGTTTTTAAGCTTTAAAAATTTACTCTGTCACTATGCACGGGCATAACGTTGTGGATAAAGGTTTTGATTAATGCAGTGCAGCCACCTAGAGGGTTCTGAGTTCTAGTAGGCAAGGCATTAAAGTGAATCACAGGACACCTGCAGAAAGCTGGAGCGTACAACAGCCGAAGCGTAGTGAAAGCAACAATTGAAGATGAGGACAAAGTCTGACTAATGTAAGCAGTGTATATAATATAAATTCCTCATCTGAGAAAGACAGAATTAAACAACAACCACATATCACTGTCATGACCTTACGCCATCTCTTATACAAATCACTTCACTGGTGTCCTCAAGTGCAGAAGTGATCGCGTATGCACTAGATTGATCAGCCAACGAAGAAACCTCTCAGTGGTCATTCGGCCCTATAATTCACACCTCAATGTCTTAAAGGAAAAGGGGAAAGACATTGTAAAATGAAACCCTAGATCAGTAATTCAAAACCACTTTTTTACCTATGGAAGGCCTTTGGTTTCTATTTTACTATAGTAGAGCCTCATAGCCATTCGATGTTTGCAAAATGTCCCATTATTTTTTTATTGTTAAATATTATTAGGAATTTTTAAAAAGAAATTGTTAAAATATTTTGTATTTTGTATATATGCTTAATTCATCGAACCCGAAAGGATGAAAGGCAAAGTCGACCTCGGCGGAATTTGAACTCAGGACGTGAAGACGGACGAAATGGCGCTAAACCAATTTATTGCACATACGCTTTAACAACAAAATCTTATATGGACTCCCAAGGGTCCATAATAGTAGTAGTAGTAGTAGTAGTAGTAGTAGTAGTAGTAGTAGCAGCAGCAGCAGCAGCAGCAGCAGCAGTAGTAGTAGTAGTAGTAGTAGTAGTAGACAAAGAGAATAGAAAGTGCCGGGTAATTGACTTTACAGTTCAAAATGATATAGAAAAAATAGCAAAGTACCAGGACCTAGCCATTGAATTGCAGAGACTATGGAAAGTACGGGTAAAATGTATCCCAGTAGTTATAAGTGCATTGGGAAATATCCCTAAAAATCTGAACAGATGGATAGAGGAAATAGGCATAAAACTCAGTTTAATACAGTTCCAGAAAACAAAGTTATTAGGGACAGCTAGGATACTTAGGAGGGTTCTTGACATCTAAGGTTACTTGTAGCCCGATGTTAAGAATTTTTCTTTTCCAACAGTGACGCCATGACAATGCGTCAAGAATGATCCATTGAGATCTCTGTGGAAATCACAGCCTACAAAGAGGAAAGTCGTGGTATGAGAAAACCCCAGGAGTCACGAGAATGAGAATTGCAAAATCTTGTGGGAAGCAACGATTCAGTGTGATCACCTGACCAGGTATCGGAAACCAGACAATGTTGTGGTGAGTAAAAAAACAAACAAAGAATATGCATGATAATTGACATAGCATGCCCCGGTGACAACAGGATCAATGTGAAAGAAGAAGAAAAATAAACAATTATGGCGATTTGAAGGAGAAAATATGAAGGTTGTGGTCAAACGTGATACCAACAGTAATTGGTGCACTTGGAAGGATCAACATTCAACTACTAACATACTGAAAAAGATTGGTGCAAGTGTGAAGGTAGAATACCTACAAAAATCAGCATTGCTTGTAACTACAACAATTCTTCGCAAGTATGACCAGGGCCGGCTCACGCTACCGGCAACTCGAGCAGTCGCTCGGGGAACCATGTGCTTTTCAGCCTACATTTTCAGTTTTTTCTCCTTGTAAAAGTTTTAAAAAATTATACCTCTAGAGGCGCCAAAGTTCTGCTTGCGCGGGGCGCCAAGAACCCTAGGGCCGGTAAACAAGTGTCACTTTAGTCTGCTGGCTGTGGACAGCTGACACGTTCCATCATACTCAGCAAAATAAGCTGTGAGTTTCCATCACATAATAATAATAATAATAATAATAATAATAATAATAATAATAATAATAATAATAATAATAATAATAATAATAATAATAATAATAATAATCCTTTCTACTGGAAGCACAAGGCCTCAAATTTGGGAAAAAGGATTAAGTCGATTACATCGACTCCAGTGCGTAACTGGTACTTATTTAATCGACCCCGAAAGGATGAAAGTCAACCTCGGTGGTAAAAGAACTCGGAAGATTGGGCCTCTAACCAGGCCTTTCGCGAGATCCTTAAAGCTAGGAACTTTTTAGCACCCCTTGTACTTCATGTCAATGCAGTGACTATGCGCAGTAGTTATATCTCACTGTTGTGATCTTGCTCAGCGATCATAAATTACGACAGTGTCAATATATGGTGAATACATACTTGTACTGTAACAATATGAAATGACTACATCTCGTTGTAATAATACAGCTAAGATAAGCAAACAGGACATTAGGAATCCAAAAGAAAGAAATGTCATTTACTTATTTCTGTCATTGGATTGCAGCCATGTAGGAGCACACTTTTAAAGATTTAGTCGAACAAATTGCGTACCTTTTTAAGTGCTACGTATTCTATTGCTCTCTTGTGCCAAACCACTAATGTTATGGGGATGTAAACAAACCAGCATCAGTTGTAAAGAGGCGGGAAAGGAAAAACACAAACACATACATACACCTAGCCATCCAGCCATCCATACTTACATACAAGCATGCAAGCATGCATACATACATACATACATACATACATAAGTACATACATACATATATACATACACACACAGACATACATACGACAGACTTCCACACAGTTTCTGTCTACCAAATCCACTCACAAGACACTGGTCGCCCCAGGACTTTTGTAAATGACACTTTCCCAAC
>NC_142935.1:56827452-56837452 GCF_046866305.1 Octopus bimaculoides
CAGCTACTATCACCACCATTGCAACTCTCATCGATGTCTTCACCATAATCAGCAGCATCACCACTTTCGCCAATATCATCAAGCGTCGCTATTATGTTATTTACCATAGCTATTAACTTCGCCGTTAATGGAGGCGCAATGGCCCAGTGGTTAGGGCAGCGGACTCGCGGTCATAGGATCGCGGTTTCGATTCCCAGCCCGGGCGTTGTGAGTGTTTATTGAGCGAAAACACCTAAAGCTCCACGAGGCTCCGGCAGGGGATAGTGACGAACCCTGCTGTACTCTTTCGCCACAACTTTCTCTCATTCTTTCTTCCTGTTTCTTGAGTAACGCTATATGGGCTAAGTATTAACATCCTCAAAACGCAGTTAGATCTCATTATCCAAACTCCAAGAGAGCTTTCGCTAAAAAATAATAAATAAAAGGCATGAATGATCTTGATTATTGGGACCGCCTTAAAAATATTGAATCTTCGTTCTCTCCAGCGCCACGAGCGCTACATCATTTGCCCAATGTGGAGCATATACCACCGGCATTGCTCAAACCACCTTAACATTGGATTCAGAATTCATCCAAGGCTGGGGCCACGTACCATATGCTTCCTACACAATTCAGATTCACAACATATAAAATTCACTGCAACACAATTTCATTTCCTCAACAGGCTCTGCGCTATTTAACATTATTCCACAACAACTCAAAGAAGAAAAGTTCTCATCACCTTTAAACGAAACCTGGACAAATTTCTTCAGGGGATACCAGATAAGCCACCTATATCTAGATACATCTCAGTCAACAACTCTCTTCATGAATGGGCCATGATACCTCAAAACTTGACACATAAAAATGTGACTTAACAGATCCTATCAGGAGATGTTATTAAGTTAGACGTGGCATGAGCCAATCTTTGGCCGAAACAACTAATTTATGACGTTTATACATATTATGATTACCTAAAATGCAATACACCCGTTAGCATCTACACGCGTGCGCAAGCACATACGTATGCACACACGCACGCACACACATACACAGCCTCATTAACCGTTGTGAATTACAGCTACATATATACATACATTGAACACGTATGCATACACAAGCGCGCTCGCATGAGATGTAAAGCGTAATTAAATAACACTCGACTATCTTAAATAAAAAGTAAGGACATA
This sequence comes from Octopus bimaculoides, assembly GCF_046866305.1. Lineage (NCBI taxonomy): Eukaryota > Metazoa > Mollusca > Cephalopoda > Octopoda > Octopodidae > Octopus > Octopus bimaculoides. The sequence continues at coordinate 56,828,622 of NC_142935.1, forward strand.
TTGAATAATACAGTCCTTGAAATGACAAGATGGTCACTGGTGGAACGTCTTTGATCCTATGTTTGCTAGATCAGGACTAATCTGGGATTAAACAACAGAAACAACATACATACAAAAGATCCTACATACATATATACATACACAGAAACATACACACATGCATCTAAGAAGAAACTACAATATAGTTTACACCTGTTCATAATCACACACATTCACACACACACACACACACACACATCATATACAAGCACACACATGCACATACACACACCAAGAAGCAACCATATTATATATTTTACCTATTCTCAAACGCACACGTACACAGAGAGAGAGGAAATGAGAGAAAGAAAGAAAGAAAGAAAGTGTGAGTGAGAGAGAAGGCTGACCACACAGGTACACAGGCACGCAAGAAATAACCGTAAAGTATGTCTTACTCGCGTACATACTCATTCTTCTCTCTCTCTCTCTCTCTCACACACACACGCACACACATACCTCGACACACAAGAAACAATTCATCAGCCAACCAGCCAGCCAGCCAACCAACCAGCCAGCCAGCCAGCCAGCCAGCCAGCCAGCCAGCCGGCCACACATCATCAACCAGCCACCCTGTTTGCACGAGGTGTGTCCCTGCTAACAACACAACGATGGTTGTGGGGGTGTAAATCACAACAAACATCTAGTGTGGATTTTCTAACATTGTTGCGAAAGTGTCACCTGACGAGACGTCGGTGTCGGAACATCCGAAATCTTCACACACACATTATTAACTTGATTCTCTCTAAATTTACTTTCCATCAACTTTTCACTGACTTTTCTTGATTTTTTATTTTTGTTTTGCAGTTTCTTACCAATCCCCAAATTAATTTTCATGGTGTGTGTGCGTTTATGCATGTGTGCGTGTATACGTATGTATGTATGTATGTATGTATGTATCTGTCTGTCTTTCTGTATGCATGTATGTTTGTATGTATGTATCTATCTATCTATCTATCTATCTATCTATCTATCTATCTTTCTATCTGTCTGTCTGTCTGTCTGTCTGTCTGTGTGTACGTATGTATGTATGTATGTATGTATGTATGTATTTATGTATACAAGAGTTACGGAACGAAGTTTGGGTTGGCAACTAAGTTCTCGCCGTTTTTTAAAATTTTGGAATTTATTGCGTTTTTAAATTTTGGAATCTATTTTTTCCGAGAATTCTATTTTTGAATCATTTTGAAATCTTTTCTTTTTTTTTCTAGTTAATTTTAGTTAATTTTTGTTTATTTTCAGATCATTAAAATGGAATGTCAAGTTAAGAAAAACAAGCATTTTCAACACCTCCTTCTTTTCCCTTTTAATCAAAGTTCTAAGGCCGCAAAAGCTACTCGCAACAGTTATGCTGCGTATGGAGAGGCTGCTATAGCTGAAAGAACCGCTCGTGATTGGTATGCCAAGTTCAAAAATAGAAATTTTGACCTCAAAGACGCATCTCGTTCTGGCCGTCCAGTTGAGTTCGATGCGGAGCGATTAAACCAACTTTTGCACGAAAATTTTTGTCAAACGACAAGGGAACTGGCAGAGAAAATGGAACGCTCCCACACTGCTATAGAGAAGCATCTTCACTCGATGGGAAAGGTTCAGAAGTATGGTGCATGGGTTCCGCATGCTTTAAGTAACAAAAACAAAAATCAACGAGTCACAATCTCTGCTGATTTTCCTTGCTCGTCACCGCTCAACTCATGGACACAAGCAACAATTTCTTTACCGAACCGTACTGGCAATGAAAAATGGTGCCTGTACATCAATATGAAGCAGCGTAAGGGATGGCTTAGCCCGGTAAACAAGAGACACCGCGCGTAAAACAAGATCTTCATCCGCGTAAAACGATGTTGTGCGTATGATGGGACTGAGAAGGGATTATCCATTACGAATTGCTTGAACGGAACCAAACGGTCAACGCGGAACTCTATGTTCAACAGATGGAACGACTCAACACGGCTATTCAAGAGAAAAGACCTAATCGGCAGCATGGAGTTCTACTGCTGCACGACAACGCCCGCCCTCGTATCGCCAATATGACCAAGGAAGCCATTCAAACGCATGGCTGGGAAGTGCTGCAACACCCGCTGTACTCTCCTGATTTGGCACCAACGGATTTCCACCTCTTTCGATCTCTTTCAAATGCTATGCGCAAAGTTTCGTTCAATACTGATGCAGAATTGAGAGCTTGGTTGGATCAATTTTTCTAGTCGAAATCGGGTGCTTTCTACCAACGAGGTATTGAAAACCTTATTGAACGTTGGGAAGAAGTTGTAAACAACAAGAGTGAATACATTTTTGATTAATTAGTTGTTATTTTTTATTAAACCTTTAAAAAAATTTAAATTTAAAAAAACCGCGCGAACTTAGTTGCTAACCCAATATATACATATACATATGTCCATGTATGAATGTATGTATGTGTAATGCCAATCATTTGGTTGGTCTTATTCCGCATGTGATCTTGAATACTCGTGTGTTCAGCTACAGTAGCACTGTTCCAAATGTGAGAGTAGGACTCCATTGTTTGTCTCATCTGAATTTTGTAGTTATTAATAACTATTAGGGGAAGGGAAATGCCAGTCGTTTGAAAGCTGTCCCAAACCGGTATCAATTTCGTGTTCGTACTTATCTCCATTTGCCTTCACATTTTTAGCTGTTTTTTATGTATGAGAATAAGAATTATTGATCGTGTACTTTATTAAATCATTTATTGAAAAAGGGTTAACAAAAATGAAATGGGTTTTAATCAACAGTTTTTTTTTTCTTTTGAATTTGGTTTGGAAGATTCTCGATGTGAATTCGTTTTTAGAAAAACAATTTTTTCTCTTGGGGGCGTCATTACACCAATAATAACACGCGCACTGGTTCAATATTACTTCTTTATTGTTAGTCAATTGTTTAAATATCTAACCAGCGAACTAATTGATCGTCTACTTAATGTGATGGCTAAACAAGCAATCAGTCGTGTGTTAGTCAATGTCCTTTCGCTGCTAATCGCGACCTTTTCAGTGACTTTCCCTCTCAGTCGATTGTTTAGCCAGCATATTAAACAAACGATCGATTTGTTATTTGATTACATATTTAACCAATTGATTAACAATAAAGAAGTGATATTAAACCAGTGCGTCTTATTATTATTGATGTAGTGACCCTCTCAAGACACAGGTTAAAATCGCAATATACATTAAAAACAAAATGCATCTTATTACTAGTGTTGTACTTAATTGAAGTTTTGGCTTTTTCTAATACTTTTTTTTTTCATTGTTACTGGTTTTATTAAATTCGAAACAACCTATAAAATTCATGAAACATTCACGTCTGTTTCTTTCGTCAGTAGTAGCGTTGCTAGGGATGGTGAGAGGAGGGATCTGCTCCGGATGACGCTCTTATAGAGGCGGCACTTTTAGGCTTGCCGCATACGCCTCTAAAGGCTTGGGGGCCAGGAGTGGGGCGCAAACTCAAGGGCTGACCTGTATGACAAACGCTCTAACTACACCACTGTTCGTCAAACCTTTGAGGATCAATCAGAGAAGTGATTCTTTCAAAATCATCGTTGTCTCCTAGAATCTAAAATAAGAACAAAATTTCAAGAGTACACTTTTTCATTCCACAAATTTTATTTGACTTGAGAACAAAATTCCATTTCTTTTGACGATTTCTCTTTTTCTACTCCAAATCATTTTCAGTTTCATTAGATACATTTTTGCTATAATCAAATTTGATATTTAATTTACAGAAAACCCAGATTGATTCTTCAACTTCTTTTCATTCTGGAAACTTATTCAAAATCATTCAGTGCAAAAAGAAAAGAAAGAAAAAAAATTAATTTAGTGCAAGTTTAATTAGCATTCTGCGTGGTAAATTTTTCTTCTTTTCTTTTTATTTCAGTAAAAGTAAATACCACTTCAAGAGTCAACTGCATAATTTTATACGTAGCATATCATACAATGGCTGACATTTGATTGTTGATCTGTAATTAACATGAAAAGTATTTGAATAAAGGTTTACGAAATTCTTTCTGTTTATCATCAAAATCGTCAAAACATTTCATAAATGTGTGAAGTCAATATTAACTGACTTTGGTTAATTTTCATGATCAAACCACACCGTGTAAACGTTGTTTAAAAATGTATGTTAGTTTTGAAAGTAGTTTAACTATGCAGAAAGTCACACATTGTTGATATTCCAGCGTATCACTCCAGACAAAACCTTTAACCCTGTCGCTAGGGTTTGTTGTTATCTGGTCTGTGGTGGTGGCTGGTTGAGTTGCTGAATAAAAATATATTTCTTGGGTTGCGTGTATAAGTAACTGAATAACACTCGCGAACATTTGATAGAAGATTTTATAATCGACAGAAAGATAAACTGCGTTGGTCCTTTTACAGATAACAACGATAATTACATACTGAGAGTTTACGGCAAGCTATTGATACAGCAACATGGGGCTTTCCCAACAAAACTGGAATTAATAGTATTATATTCGTGGTGACGGGGATTCCTGTCGTCTATCTGTGCCATCTGTCTTAGCCGTCGTCCGGTTGGTAAAAATGCGCGCCGAACGGTTTTTATAGGGGATCGGAAGTCAAATTCTAGAATGTTAGAGAAAACTTGTCCCCGCCATCGCTTCACGCTGATTGGTCGGTTAATAGACCGAGCACGTGGAACTATAGTGGTTTCCTCGTGATACCTAACTGCGTATCCAGAGATTCGGTTTCAAATCACCCTTTAGTATTCAGATTATTCTGTCAAAGGTAATGTTTATTTATTCACATTGTTTTGAATAAATCATACATTATCTCGTAGCTTCGAGATTTGGATATGCTTATTTATTTTTAGAATGACATTGTTGTGTAGGTGTGAGAGACCGAATCTAGCCGGTTTGAACATAAAACCAGTGGAGTGGATGGGCCTGATATGGTCAGTTTAAATATTAAAGAGTTTAAAATTCTGGTCTCGGTTGAGAGTTGAGTGATACTATACATTCGTATTCAAAAGTGTTTTGACAACTTCTAGTAACTGATGTAAAATAACAACTCAGGTTAATTTACTTAAGTATTTATGATATTATATAAGTATGGAAGGTTAAAAGATTTTAATTTTCCAGCTTAATACAATCAAAGTAAGATGTTGAATGTTCACGAAGAAAATTACCTGTCTTGTTTCAAAAACTGTATTTGAAAAAGTTATTTAACAATTTCAGACGTGCCTAACGATAGCACGCAAGAAGAATTGCCTATTACCTTTCATCCAAAACCGATAACTCTTGATAGTTCTTGTTAAGCTGCTACCGAGATAATTCACACTACATGCGAATGCTTAGCTTAGTGGTTAGGGTGCTGGACTCATGATCGTTATAGTGTGGTTTTGATTCCTGGACCGGACGAAATGGCGCTGAGAAATTTACCCTGTGTGCTAAGGATTCTGCCTGATCGCCGGCAAGAGGAATATATCATACTAGCCTTGAAGTCGCCCTTGACGTGGTATTCAGGCTAGCTCCTGCGGAGGGCACCTTTCAGACCTTCGCTCCCACTATCGGGCCGCTTCGCGGCCCTCTAACCTTCTATAATGAAACTTATTTCTGCAAATGTGCTAGACATTGATGCTAATCATAATTTAATCAATAATCGTAGGAGCGAGGTAAATGCAGAAGAAATAGGGGAAGGGTTAGTGGGGCCCCATTTAAGCGGCCCTTCAGAAATTGAACCTCTTTACGATACTCTCTGGGAGTTCATGATATGAAATGCCTTGTCATTGCTCCAATTTGGTCACCAATATAATGTATTTAGTTTAAAATGCAGTAAATACGGGGGGTGAGTGGGACCCCAATGAGGCAACCCTTAAAAAAAATAGACCCCTTAGGACATTCCCTGGGATTTGCTGGTTTGAGTTTCGTTGACCGAGAAACATTACTCAAATTTATATTAAGATATCAAACATTGCCCGCATTTCAATTTCAGAATTATTCCCCTTGAGATCTTACCTGGAGTTATCTCCCTTACATTTCCTACTTATTATTAGCATCTCAAAACAGCTTCTTTTGTCTGTTTGTACTCGTTCTATCCGTTTGTTTTATCAAACCTTTAAGTTACAGGCACATATATAAACTATCACTGGTTGTCAGGTGGTGGGGGTGAACGCACACGCACACACGCACAAGGCATACAATTTACTGAACTTTTCAATCTCAAGCTTTCTAAAAAGTCTTTTGTATCAACTGTAACCTTCTAAAAATATATTTCTTGCCTTACATAATCTGACTTCTTACTATCTAATATATTTTAATCATCCTCATAACAAAATTTCAGGAAGCTAAAATAAAAAACTTGTCTCATTATTTCATTATCGTTAACTGACTTTCTTTGTTTCTGCAATTGGAAGTCACATTACAGATATTTCCTAACAAAATATCTTACTAAAGCTTGATCCTGTACTCAGTGGCAACTTCCATCTAAAAGTAACTTACTGTTAAACACAAATTCGTATCAGCTACGATATTTATTTTAAACATATCTGTCATAAATATTATAATAGCATAAATATTAACCTTAAAAAAGGGGGGGGGGAGTAAAGATCTCCCACTTCGGTCATGAATGACCGTGGGATTGCACCTTGAAAGTTCCTCTCTGAGGCAATGTTGTCCGGGCAATGTTGTTCGGGCAATGTTGTTTATGGAAGACCAGCAGTTGCCCGTACATACCAGCCTCTCCTCTCCACGCCACCGATGTTATCCAAGAGAAAGGAAAAGGTCGATACAGCTTGGCGCCAGAGACGTCGCAACACATTTCTGCAACATGAAATAAAGTGTCTTGCTCAAGAACACAACACACACACACAGCCAGATCCAGGAATCGACCTCACTACCTCATGATTGTGAGCCCGAAGTTCTAACCACATCATAAATATTAGCCTTACTAGTATAGTATTGTACAAAAAAAGATCATATCTTAAATTTACATTGTATATTATACAAGATGGTTAGAAAAGTTCCTTTATCACACACACACACACAAATACACATTAAGATGGGTAACCATCAAGTTAAATATATGTCTAGTCATAAATGACTAATGGTTTCGCCTCCATAAAGAGCTTAGCTTTACAGATGGCTCGTCAGACTCTAATAGCCACAGGCATATATCCTCTCTTCGAAATGAAGGTAAGAAAACCGTTTCGGTCAGTTAATTTGTAAACAAAAGAATATTATACGGTCTGAACTCTAAGGGTTATCGCCCTTAGATGGGTTTGGTCAGCAAATCTGTGCAAGTTTTGGGTAATTTTTCAGAGAACACCCGCACGATTTTCACTAAGAAAAAAAAATAAAAACTCGAATTTTTTGCGCGGAATCAAGTACCCTGACCTCCTAATATGCTGTGAATCCCTTATTTTGGTGGGGGGGGGGGGGGGGGCAAGGGAATCATTGGAATTTTTTTTTTTTTTTCGTTTGAATGAATTCCTGTGACATCCTACTATGCTACAAACCCATTTTTGTGGTCCGAAAAACGGAGTGGGGTGAGGTGGAAGCCTCGGAAATTTCACCCCAAAAAGGGTTCTTTAGGATATCACAGGAATTCACTCAACGAAAAAAAAATTTCCAATGAATCCGGGACGGGGTGAGTCTCTCCCTCACTTCACCATCCCCTTTTTCCGAACCAAAATAAGAGATTTGCAGTATATTAGGAGGTCAGGGTACTTGATTCCACACAAAAAATCCAATTTTTTTTTTTTTTTTTTTTTCTTAGTGAGAATCGTGCGGGTCTTACTCTGAAAAATTACCAAGTTTTGCATAGCAGAGCGGGATAGAATCCTTAAAGGCTCTATTGACCCGGAAATTCTCTTGAATTCAAGACACAAGATATATAGCCTCTACCTGTATTTCCAGCGCTACTTGCTGCAAGCGTGAGATTTCCCGTTCGTCGATTAGGGTTGTATAGAATATTTGCGGACCGGAACCAATCTAGGGGCGGAGATTCCCCATTTGTCCTATAATACCATCAGATTTGTTGACCAAACGCATCTAAGGGCGATAACCCATCCCGTTTAAAGCTCAGACAACGTATAATATTCTTTTGTTTACAAATAAACTGACCGTAACGGTTTTCATGCCTCCAGTTCGAAGGGAGGGTACATGCCTGCGACCATTGGAGTCTGGTGAGCCGTCTGTTAAGTTAAGCGCTTTATGAATGTGAAACCATTATTCACTCTATGACAGGACTTATATTTAACTTCATATAAATGCGTTACTGCTCTAACTTTTAGAGTGTGCTTCTTTTTTTTTTTCATATATGAATTGACGGTATATATGTATATATAAAACTTTATGTAGATATACTGTAAGAACGTTAAATACTGCGGTATTTGACTTCAGAAAGCATCTCGTATAGATGTATAGTGCTAAAAATATTTCATATATCAGTAGCAGATGAAAAATGGCGGTGGAATAGCTAGATCACATGATTTCTGCATGTTTGCATCATCAACCACAGGTATCCACTATTATCGCATGATAGCCAGACTTCGTCCTAACTGATATACAATAAAATAGTGACTAATCAGTCACCAGTATCATAAATAGCTGGTAGATTGGGTAAGAATACGTTTTTAGCAACAGAAGCAACATATAAGTGTGTGTGTGTTTGTGGGGGGTATAATCTATGTATATATTAAGCAAAATAAGCATGTGTTAAGAACATCGAGGGAAGGAGGTACCACAGAAATGGTTTACGGCACAAAAGAAATCACTTTAAACTTGTTAAAATAATATTCTGGATGCCTTTATTTCTACTAAGTATAGATGCAGATGT
>NC_142935.1:56844952-56887452 GCF_046866305.1 Octopus bimaculoides
TGTTACAGCTATGGAGGCCTACACTTCATTAAAGAGTGTCTATTTAAAAACCGAAAATGCTAAAGTTGTCAGAAACTTGGTCACAAGAGCTCACACTGCAGGACAAGATTATGAAGGTCGAACATAAAAAGTTCTAAAGTGTTTTCAGCAGAAAGTGAATATCATACAAAAACAAGAAAATTCATACACATAAAAATATATGATGTAAATATTAAACTACAGTTGGATACAGGTAGTGATATTTCAATCATAAATGTGGATACATGGAGAAAAATCAGGAAATTGAGGTTACATAAAACAGAGAAAATTTCACGTGGCGTGACGGGTGATAAATTACATTTTATGGGCGAAATGTGTACAGACATCACATTTCTAGGAGAAACACGCGAAGCAAAAATATTCATTGTGGAGAATACAACCAATCTAGTTGGTACAGATAGGTTGGAGTTATTTGACTTATGGCACCTCACCGTAAGTCTCTTCTGCAAAAACATAAATGATTGTCCCAGTAAAAATAAATTGTCTAAGGAATTGAAGAGAAAAATTGAAAAAGATGTTTCCTCAAATACTATCAGAGGACTTAGGTCTACATAAAAAGACTGAAGCCTTCTATCAAGTAAGTGAAAATGCTAAACCTGACAGAAATGTACCATTTGCAGCAATTGAAATTGTAAATGAGGAGTTGGACAGACTGGAAAAGAGCAGAATCATCGAAAAGGTGGATTACTCTAAGTGTGAGATGCTAACGGAGTGCATGAAAAAATAAAATAATAATATTAGGCTGTGTGCTGATTTATCTACTGGATTGAACAACTGCTAAAAGACATTTCACCATCGACTTCCGACTTCAGAGGACATTTTTGCAAAATTAAATGGTGGAAAATTTTTCTCAAAATTGTATCTGTCTGACGCTTATTTACAGATTAAAGTAAATGACAAATGCTCAAACTATCTAACAATAAATACACATAGAGGATTGTACAGGTATACCTGGTTACCTTTTGGATTAAAGGTTGCATTAGTAATATTTCAGCAAATCATGGACGCTATGTTATCTGATTATGAATTTGAAATCCATTATTTGGACAATATATTAAGAATAATGAGATACCTGCAGAAGTTTTGAGCTGAGAATAAGTTCCTCTATCTAACATTCATTGATCTGATGAAGGTCTTTGACTGAGTACCACATTCTATAGTCCAGTGGTTTCTGAGAAAATCAGAAGTAAATGAATGGCCTGAGAAAGCAGTGCAAGCTACATATAGAAATGTAGTCAATAAAGTGAGCATTGGCAATTAGTTTAGTGATGAATTTTGGTTTGTGTACAAGTAGGTGTTCATCAAGACTCAGATTTTAGATCCCACTCCTATTAATTATAGTTTTCCAAGCTATAACAGAAAAGTGTAAAACCAAATGTCTATGGGAACTATTAAATGCTGATAATCCAGTTCCCACAGCAGAGACTGCAGAAAATTTAGAAATAAAATTCACAGATATGAAAACAAAACCTAGAATTGATGAGTCTAAAGTAAACTTAGTGAAAGTTAAATTTTTAGTAAGTAGGAAAGAAGACTGGATCCTGCTACTAAAATGGTTGTGTTCAATACATGGGAAAAGAAAAGGTATAAATTTCATAATGTACTTAATGTGATCTCTGGGTACACAAGATGTATAGTGGAATCAAAGGTAGGCTGACAGTAAATAAAGACTTTGTATGAGCAAGCGAGCAGAACTAGTTAGTTGTCAGAGAGCACCAGTAAAATAAATTCCTTCCATTGTTCAAACAGCTCTGCAGAAGTAGTTGATAGTTTCCGTTACCTAGATGACCTAATTAGCAGTGGAGGAGGATGTTCTGAAAGTATAGTTGCCAGAATAAGAATAGATGGAAAAAGTTCAGAGAGTTATTAGTGCTACTGGCAACAAGAGGATTCCCTATTTGATTGAAGGGCATATTGTATGATGCTTATGTACAAACTATGATACTGCATGGTAGTCAAATGCAGAAGATGCGTGAAAAACTTTTTAAAATACATCAAAAACGCTATACTTAATGTGTAATGTTAGTAAACATGAGCTGAGAGAAAAACCATGAAGAATTGGTTGTAAGTGTAGACGAGAGATGATTACATTGGTACAGACATGTTTTGCATATGGATGATGTCTGGGTAAATACATCTGGACTACTAACTTGGAGAATTATAATTTTACTAGCAATACTCATGTCAGACGTTTAACCAGATTTTGTGTAATTTCATTTGTTAAGTTTTTGTATTAGGAAAATTTGAGAAAAAATAACAGTTGAAGTTAAGGACTTAAATTATTAACAGGAATGCTTCTGTTTTTTATTATTATTATTTATGCTTCTACACTCTGCTGTGAGAATAACAATAAAGTTTTCAGTGTAAAGTTCATTCCTACTCAAAAGGTCACTGCATATTTTACTATTTCATAGACTTTAGTTCCTTTGAAGTTTCAAAACTTTGACTGAGCCCTGGAAAAATAAACAAAAAATGCAATTAAAATTAACAAAATTAATTCTATTCTGTATTGTTTATTCCATTGTAATGTCCACCCAACAAATATTTTCTTATTGTTTTATATTGTCCTTCTCTGACCTTTCCCTATTGAAGGACATCCTGCTATGTCACCCTCATGCCATACTCAATCAAAAAAAAGTAAAAAAAAACCCTCCAAATGTCAGCTTCTATTAACATAAATTCACTATCCTGAAATTTGAGACGATATATAAACCTGTGATCTGAAAGATAACGAAGCATATTAGATGTCAAATACACCCCAACCTTTTTTTTGTTTGTTTGTTTCTTCATGAGAAATGTAGATATGTATAATGTAGATTGTTTGGTCAAGGTATTTGATTACTAACTTGAGAGAAATTAATTAGATCAAAATCCATTGTGAGTATGTTCTTGTGATTTTGGACCAGACGCTATTCTGTTGTCTCAGTTCTCTTTGATGTAAAAAACAGATGGCAGAACTTTAAGGATAAAATTACCTATAAAAAACTGGCATTCTATCCAGGGAGAGAAATTTATTTTTATATCTATTTAACACAATGGGACACCTGTACTGGTTTATAAAATAATTCATGCACACTTGGAGTAGAGAGGTGTATCATTGATGAGATCATGAATGGCAACGAAAGGGCTTTGATAAAACTAGCTGATTGATTGACTGAACAATTAATCAAACAATCGATTAGATGATTCGTTAAAAGGTTAGCCACTTGACTAATTAAAATAAAGAACTGAAATAGAACCTGTGCATGTACTTGTTGGTTTAATGACCCATCTAAGACACATACAATATAATGGTTTCTTACAATTTTATAAAACTGGAACTCCATCAGTTATGATGATGAGAGTTCCAGTCAATCTGGTCAACAGATGAGCCTGCTCACAAAATTAATGGGCAAGTGGCTGAGCACTCCACACACATGCGTACCCTTAACGTAGTTCTCAGGAAGATTCAGTGTGTCACAGAATGGGACAAGGCTGGCTCTTTGCATTACACATACAACTCAGTTTTGTCAGCTGAGTGAACTGGAGTAATGTGAAATAAAGTGTCTTGCTCAAGTACACAATGCACCACTGGGAATTGAACTCACAACCATTGGATGATGAGCCAAATACCCTAACCACTAAGCCACATACTGTTACTTATATTTTTATAAGAACAGCAGGAAGTATGAGATTTATTTGAGAGTAAAGAAATGAGAAGTTGTGACACTGACGCTATCTTTAAAGGATATGAGCAATATATATAAAGTGAAATAGCTTCAAATATGATTCAAACACAAGTTATGAACACTGTGGCACTGACTTCATGTGAAAGATAATGATTGCTTATAACTAGCACAAATTAAAATTTTGTAAGAAGATTCGTGATGGCACCAGTACCAGTAAATCACTAAGAGCACCGTCCGAGCGTGATCGTTGCTAGAGCACCAGCTGTCTGGCTTTCGTGCCGGTGGCACGTAAATAGCACCATTTGAGCGTGACCGTTACCAACGTCGCCTTCCTGGCACTTCTTCCAGTGGCACAGGAAAAGACATTCGAGCGAGTTTGTTGCCAGTACTGCTGGACTGGCTCCTGTGTAGGTGGCACGTAAAATACACCATTTCGAGCATGGCCGTTGCCAGTACCACCTGACTGGCCTTCGTGCCAGTGGCACATAAAATCATCCACTACACTCTCTGAGTGGTTGGCGTTAGGAAGGGCATCCAGCTGTAGAAACTCTGCCAAATCAGATTGGAGCCTGGTGTAGCCATCTGGTTCGCCAGTCCTCAGTCAAATCATCCAACCCATGCTAGCATGGAAAGCGGACGTTAAATGATGATGATGATGATGATGATAGAGTGCTGTACGGTGTTTGGATTGACAAGCCAAAGATTAGCTCCAGGGTTGCCTCTGTACATCATAAAAAGAGACTAAAAGAGGTTGAAGTAGGATTTGCTCGTTGACCTTATAAAGGATCCCTCACCAGCAATGAATACCCAAACTGACCCATGGATTAAAGGGTTGTTACTTGAGTGGTGCAAAGGTGTCACCCTTCAGGAATAAGGGAATTACTAACAAATGGTGAATGCAGCAATGCGCTGTAACAGCATGTGACCCCCATACCTGACCTGAACTGATAGAGAATTGTTTGAACATTTCCAAGTATATTACTGGTACTTGTTTTTCTAATCCTCAGTATATGAAAAGAAATGATCACTCTGGTGATATTTTCACAAATGAGCTACATCAAATTTTCGAGATGAGTTTGCAACAGTTCGAATACTTTTAAAAACAAGGCAACATGATTGACTGGCATGGTTTACGCACCAATACGCTACATCTTTTAACCCTCAGTTGCATTGTCTTCTCACTCTATCCTTTCTACCTTTATGACAAATAGCTTCTGCTGAATATGTAAGAGAAGCTACCAACTGCATCAATGAAGTCCTCTGAGCCTTGCAAAGAATTTACTTTACCACTGCTCTGAGGGCTAATTACTCTTGTACACCTACTACAAGTAAAGTCTCTATTCACTGTCGACCTGCCTTTAATTTCATTACACCCTTTGTCCCCTCATAGATCACATAAGGTACACTGTGTGGAATTTCTATCTACTCCTATTTTGCATATTGAGCATGGCCATTTTCCTGATGGTATCAGGGTCCTGTATTCTTTTTTACCAAATTGCTTCATTAATTACATGAAAGAATGCTAAAATGTTTGTTTATTTATATCTCTAAATTGGAGTTGTTTGTTATTTTTTATAGTAAGTCTAACAGCTATGGAAGAACATGTGATTAATTTAATTACTTAATATAGTAGTTAGTTTTAACACACTCAAACGGATACACACATGGACACACACATACACATGTATACATTATATACATACTTACATATATACACATACACTCACATATATTAAGGATATTTTGCCCTATATCTTACGAAGGAAATAGGATAGTCATCTGTAATGACTAAAGTATCAGATTTTTTTATTTTCTGCTAGAAAGTCTCAGATATGTTTTAGGTCTTAAAAAGTATGTATTACAGGAGTGTTCAAAGATCAACTGAAAAGATGTTAAAACTGTTTTTGAGAACAGATATTTGATGTGTAATGAAGCATAAGCTATTGTTGTTTTAGTCTCCTCCCAGCCATGACCATTCCATCATGTTTTCAGATATAATATTTATAAGACTATATTATCAGTCTCTTTAATTTTTTTCTTCAGATGATTTGACTGTGGTGCCTATTGGGTTAAGTGACCCCATAAAATAGTGTTCCCAAAAGCAGTTTGTTTTAAGATGTTATTATGTGTGCTGAAAAAATATAATTATTTTCTAAAAAATTTGGAAAACACAAACTGTAATTTTAAATATAAAATCTCAATAAGTATAAAGTCTTGATAACTTGATAACTGGCCACATTTATTGAATAAAAAAGTATTTCTTTTCTCTCTTTTTTTCTTTTATTGGTTTCACTCAGGGGCTGTGGCTATGCTGGAGCACTGCCTTTAACATTAATACTTGTTTATTTAAGACTTATTTCCCAGTCCTATTTCTAGAATAGTGAAGTTGGATCAAGCTGCTCTTCTTCGCATTTCTTGCCATGATGTAACTTCGTCTGATATCCCAGATAAAAATCTATCTAAATTTTCTTTGAACAAACTCACATCTACTCCTTATAGATCTCTGAGGCCTTTTGGCAAGGTATTATTAAAAAGTTGTGTAGTTTTATTTATTTATATTTATTGATTAAACTTTTAAAAGTTATCTCTACATATTTTCAATAGAAACTAAAGCCAGTACTGGAAGTTACGATATTTCGTATGTGAATACATCTATGTAAACAATGTAATCAAAGACAGAAAAATAGGTTATGGGTGTATATGCATATTTCAGTTCTTGCACCTTCTTCAAGATCATCGAAACTATTAACTATCCATGAACACATTGTTTGAATAGCCACCAAATGTAACAATGTAACACAGTTGGATAAACCAATTTTGCATATCAAACACATCCCTAGCAACTGGTACATACATATTAACCCTTTTGTTACCAACCTGGCTGAAACCGGCTCTGACTCTGAATACAAATGTCTTGTTTTCATAAGTTTTGAATTAAAATCTTCCACCAAACCTTAGTCACAATTTATGTTCCTGTAGTGAAACTACCTATCGCCATTACATACAATCTTCTCATTTAAATATAAACAAGCGCGGGCGTAGCGGAAAACACATTCCTTGTCATCACGTGACTGATTATTATTCGAAGCGGCAACTTCTTCGAACCGTTCCCGCCAGAACGCAAACTGACCAATCACGGCCCCTAATAAGGTCACGTGATAGAGTATTTTTCTGATGTCTGGTGAGCCTACCATCAACTATAAAATGCTTTAATTCAGCGGCAAAATTTGTCTCGGTTCAGTTTCTCTATAGAGACTGTTCCGTGTACCACACGACAGCAGCAGCAGCAATTCCAGCGACAACATCAACAGTTTCGTCCAGCCAAGATTACCACCACCGTCGCCACATCAGCAACACGATTCTACGACTACTACCAAGCATTCGTCTTCGCCACCAGCATCTCCAACGATAGTCAACACGACTTTCTATGTACACCAATCCAAACCACCGCGGCACATCTCACTCTCTTCGATTCTGTTAGGTGTTTCATATTCACCACGATTAATAATAGACAAGAGAATTCAGCCAGCGACGAACGTCTGTCCTCAAGAGCCCAGCCCGGCATGGAAGCCAACATCACAACTAGTGATCACTCTGCCACACTCACAGCCTCAACTTCTTTCACATACAGACTCTTCCTATTGTGTACTCAAGAACTGGTATAAATGCTCACGTGTTACTGACTCTCTTTCTATCTGCTGTAATATCTCACATACACATACATGTATCACTCACATACACTCTTTTCTTTGTACGACGGCCTGTCTTTTATTATGTTTTTATATGTCGCATTAACACTCACATACAGACATACATCTTTAACGTCACAATAAATATCTCTGTTATTCATTTCATACGGTTGCCTTCTATCGTCTCTTCATTACTGGTATTTACGAATTCACATATGTTATCGTAGTATAACATATTTTGTATATCATATTTGATATATATTTTTGTGTTCGACCGTGTGACACGTCTAAAATAAAAGGAGTCCTCTTTTTCCATTCGTCACCATTTCTCCTTTTTGAGTTTGTACGGTCGTTCTTACATTCCTAACACTAGCTGAATGATAACTAAGTTAGTTTACTAAATTCTTTGTTATATTTAAAGTAATTGAAAGAAACACAGAGCATCCCAAAATAAATACAGTAACAAAAGGGTTAAATGCGGACATGGATACCATATTTCATTAATTCATTTGCATAATGAAATACAGTCTTGCTATGTATAATTAATTAATGGCTAAAATATGTAACATTTTAAATGCTTTTTCTTTCTTACTTTATGCACAATTGTCCTAACATATCTTTATTCACTCAGAAGTGTGCAGGTACTATGCTTCAAATTGTTTGTGAACCACTGATGTTCATACTCCTTCATTCACTATAACAGCATAGGCTGTTTATTATTGCATGAGTGAGAAGAGCAGCATAACTGGGATAATAATTGATGTATCAAGTTCAATTGTAGAGAATGTAACAATTAAACTAGAAATGTAGTTGTCAGGAGAGGATGGGCTAACTTAAAATGCAAAACTTTCAGAGAAGTAGAGACCGATATTAATTACATTATTTATTCTCTTCTTTCACACATCAAGTAGAACAACATATATGGACAGATTCCTCTCAGCTTTTATCATCATCATAATTTTAATGTCTGCTTTTCCATGCTAGCATAGGTTGGAGAGAGCTTATTAGGCAGATATTTTTTGTACAGTCGGATGCCCTTCCTGTTGATAACCCTTACCTGTTTCCATTCGAGGTAATATTTCCCAGGGCCAGACAGGCTTTCCATGGAAGACTCGAAATGAATAACATTGCTTGTATGATGATGCATATTTTCCACCATCATATGCTGTCAAAACTAGAGTGCTCACAAGTGTACACACACATGCACGCACACACACACACACATCACCATCATCATAATCATAATCATTAACATTTAACATCTGTTTTCCATTCTGGCATGGTTTGGAATGTTTGGCAGGGGTTGGTCTTCACCACTTCATTCTATGACTTCCTGGGTCTAATCCTTCCATATTTTCCCTCTACAATTAGAGATCGCCACCCCTTGATGCAACAGTCATCATTCATATGCATTACATGGCCATACCAGCACACATACATATATACAAAATATCATCTAGCAAAGCAATGTTTCCTCATGGCCAGACATACTTTTGCAGAATATTGGAAATGAATAAAATTCATTTACAATAATCACAAGATGTTAAGACAAGGAAAGACAAACATATACATACTTGCATATTATATTTACGAGTCTAGGACATTTACCCCCATGGACAATAACCCCCCCGAGGATAATTACCCTTGACGACAACAACCTCCTAGAACAATTACCCCTAAGCAGTTAACTCCCAATGTGTACCATATTTTAATGTGTATAAGCTGCTATTTTTTACCAGGGAAATTTAGTGTGCAGCTTAGAGAAAGGTGTGCCTAATGTGTGCATTTTTCATAAGTTTCAGGAGGAAAATAATTTGTGCATGGTGATCGAATCATTTCACTGATTTTTTTCAGAGGAAAGGTCAGTTGGTGAACAATATGAAAGACTACTGCTACTGTACATTGGTACCCAGAAGAAAACAAAGCATATTTGCTTTAATTTATGTTCATGTTTTGATGATGCTATTTTTAATCTAATAAAGACTTTGATATTGATTAAATGTGTTTGTTGTTGATTATTTCTAGGAAGAAATATTTAGATGTTTCAGCCTGTATTAATGCTGTAGTTAGCAATTATGAAAACATAAATGTGATACAATATTTGTGAGGAATTGCATATAATTTGCACTTTTAGAGGATGATTTAAAACTTCTTAATATATTGGAGAGGGGGTAATTGTCCTAGTGGGTAGTTGTTGTCCGGGAGAAATTCCTGGGGGTAATTGTCCTGATACAATATTTACATACATACATACAACAATCTTTGTTCACTTTCTATCTACCAAATCCATTCACAAGGCTTTGGTTGGCCTGTATCTAGAGTAGAAGGCACTTACTCAAGATGTGATACAGCAAATTCCATCTGACCAGACATTTGCAAGTGTGGAAAAGAGGATGTTAAATGATGATGGTGATAATGAATCTGCTTTTGTTTTTTTCTTAACAATCACCGTTAGGTTTTTTGTAGAGATAAATTTACTGGAAACCCCCTATCCAACTCCATATTAGAGGTCTCTTGCCCTTTAAAACTTTAGCAAGAGCAATGTTGCTTGTTATTGACCTTGACATTGGCAAATCTCTTAATCGTATCTAACTTGAAAATTGACATGCAAAGTTGCTTGCCAAAAATTTAGGTTTTAAGACATGCCATATTGTACCCCTATAATTTCATTAGGGGTTAAGCCTGCTCTCCCACATATGGTATGGTGCTGCTGTTACGCACAAAAACAAATTAGACTACATACAGAGAAAAACCTAAATGAAACAACACAAAAAAAACAAAACAAATGTCATTCAATTCCTTGGCACCTACTTACCATCTCTGATACTGAGAAGGAAAATTCATGAAAATGTTACTCACCAACATTCTACAATTGACATTCTACCCATTGACTGGCTAATTTTATAAAAGTACCCATTTTATTAATAACAATTTCTGATTTAGGGTAGTTATGTCAAGGAAGAGATATGTGGAACACTGTTTAGCGTATTAATTTTCTGTCTAGAGATAAAATGATATACAACTGAAGCTTAAGAAATAAGGTTTTAAGTGGCTTTGGTTATTTATTATCTCTGATATCAATGTCATACTTATGTAGGGAAGTGTTTTATTGAGTCTTCCTCAGAGATTCTGTATGACTATTACATTTTGGCGGGGTACCCATCCTTATTGTTACTTTCCAGATTTCATTTAGTATTTAATGGATACTATTTATGCTAAGATTTACTTGATGGTAATAAGGATAAATATAATATGATGTAGACTGCATGTTAATAAACAACCTTATTTTTATTTTGTTAAACAATTAAATTGATCATAACAGACCAATGAAGAACATGGAGTGAGAAGACTAGTATTAATGAATTGTAAAAAAAAAGTTCTTACATAAAGATGTTGTATGAGTCTTTATATTTGTGTACGTTAGCTCAGAGAGAAAAAGAGAGAGAGAGAGAGAGGGGGGAGAGATTGTCAGTGTGTAATATGTTCTTTTCTGTCTCTAATTGAGTTTTTATGCAAGCTTGAACATGCTTTTCATTCTATGCATATGTGAAAGAGAAAGAACAAGAGATGAGTGTGTGAAAGAATTGTTCTCATCTGTCTAGGCATTTAGCAAGAGTTTGGGTGAATCCATGATAATCTCTAAACAAAATGACAAATTCAAACTATTAAGGTTGAAAGGAGTGGGAAAATTGCTCATGTGTACTAAAGATAATCATTCTATTGGCTGAAAAATGATAGTTTTAACTATGTAATCATGTGACCTAATAGGGTTTTCTTGATTGGTAGAAATTCAATAATTTCAACTGGTAGAAATAAAATGGTGTTGGATGCACCAAATTTTCAAGATTTTTCTTTGTGTTTTATGTACAACAACTTGACAGTTACTAATTGGTTATAATTGGTGTACGTGATTAAAAACATTTAAGTACTTGTGGAGAGGCGAGCTGTACTCTACACAGATATAGTTTAGTAACAATCTAATTGCATTTCTTCAATACCATGTTTAGATGTCGCTACAAGAGGGAGAAACCTAAGGTAGTTAAAGCATTTTTTTAGGCTGATTAGATTTAAGTATTGATTCTTACATAATTTTATTCTGGAGTAATAGGCACTGGCAGGCTGTGTGCTTAAGAAATTTGCTTCCTCACCACAGGGTTCTAAGTTCAGTACCACTCCATGGCACCTCAGGCAGGTGTCTTCTCCTATAACCTTAGGTTTACCAAGGCCTTGTGAGTGAGTTTGGTAGATGGAAACTGAAAGGAGCCCATGTATATGTTGAGGTATTGCCTTGAAGGGATTTAGTTGAAAGATTCAACCTCTGGACTTAGATTTTTCAAACCACATACTTATACTATTGGTCTCTCTTGTTGAACTGCTTATTTACAGGGCAGTAAACAAACCGACTTTGGTTGTAAAGCTGTTGCGGGGGATAAATGCAAGGACTCACACACAAACACATGCATGCAAACACACACACACATGCATGCACACATGTACGCATGCGCCCATACACACACACACACACGCCTGCACACATGTACGCATGCATGCACACACATGATGAGCTTCTTTCAGTTTCCATCTACAAAATCCACTCACAAGGCTAGTTGAAGACACCTGATCAAGGTGTCATGCAATGGAACTGAACCTAGAAACATGTGATTGGGAAACAAACTTGTGTGTGTGTAAGTGTGTGTATGTGATGCTGTCCCTTTGTCTTGACATCACGTAATAGCAGTAAATTGGTGTCACCATTGTACAAGCAGTGTCATTTCTTTGCAATATTCTACAAAAACATGTCTAGCCTATTATGCTTGAAGACAGGTGATGTTTGGCAACAGGAAGGGCATCCGGCCACAAAATATCTGCCTCAGTAAACTCTGTCTGTTCTATACGAAAATGGAAAAGTGGATCTTAAAATGATGGTGAGGATGATGATGATGATGATGAAAAAAGTGAGTAACTATAATATTACAGCAATCATACAGGAAAGAATACAAACTCCAAAATAGTCAGACTTGTTAGAGCTTTGATACTGTTGCAAGTGGATCATAACTTTTACATTAAAAGATCATACATACATATATGTATGTATGTGTGTGTGTGTGTGTGTATATATATATTGTAATGAGTTAAAAAATCTTTTGTTATTGTTGCAGCTTCAGGTTATCCCAAGTGTAGTAAACTTATAATTAAAAAAACCACCTCCTCACCACCATCCTCCTCCTCCTCCTTGTTTAATGTCCTTTTTCTATAGTAGCATGGGCTGGATGGTTTGATCAGATCTACTGGGTCCAACAACTGCATCATGTTCCAGTATCTGCCTTAGCATGGTTTCTATGGCTGGATGCCTTTCCAAATGCGAACCACTTTACACCATGTACAAGTGTATTGGGTACTATTTTTGGGCTCCCAGCACTATTAAAGTTGCCAACCAGCTCACATGACTACAAACTCTGAGATGTGTGTGTGCGTGTGTGTGCATGTGTGTGTGTGTGTGTGTGGTGGGTTAGTCTTGGGGATGAGGGGTTAAAGTATTAGAGTATGTGGGAAGGGGAGCAGGTTCTTATTGTAAAGGAGCTGCAAAGCTAATCACATGTGGAAGAGAGGGAGAAAACGATCAGTATGAACTGAAGCCTCAGCTACATTTGATAAAGAGCAGCGATACTTCAATGTACACTGCAGAAGTTTTAGGCTACAGATTAACAATATCAATTGCAATTATTAGCAACATAGAGAAAATGTTTACATAATTCTTATCCTTAGTCCAGGACACACAGACCTGTCCTTGGTGATACAATCTTTTTAATCATTTCTGACAAATAATCATAATATATGATCTGCGATGACTCATTTTGGTCTAGTTCCATACAAAGGAAATTGATGATTTTATTTTTTTATATTTACTTTTTCTAACGTACAGCATTCTCTTTCACCCACCACATAATTCTACTTCAAGCTTTCTATAAATTATGGGAGACAACTTTGTTAAAATAACCCACGACAGAAATCAGAAAGATGAAAAATATTTTAATATGTAATCCTTTCATTTCACATATAGGGTCTTCAATTTATATATACATATAAAACTTTTTTGTATAGAACAGGGCAACATGTACTGTAGCACCAATATCCCAAAGTCTTTTTATGGTCTCGATTTCCAGCCCTTCCTTTCTTCCCACCCTTAGATCAATCAGTTTCTTTAAAATATTCAACTGCTAGACTCGTGAATGCACACGATTCTTTTCTCTTTATGCAGATGTTAGACTAATTTGTCTATAAGTTTAATCGCAGTAGTTATTCTTTAATTTTAAGAACTCCCCAGTAGAAGTTCTTTAACCTTTCGTGCCTAATTCCCTAACTTAAAGATTTTGGCATTTTCATGAGTCATTCAGCTTGTAAATAACGGTTTTATTCTGCTATTTAACCGCGCAATGTAAAACCGGCTATTTCTTTATTTTTCTTACAGTATCTCTCTCCTTTCTCTTGGTGTTCGCTTCTTTCACCTCTTTCTGACTGAAACTGTGACCTTTCTTTTTCTTTCTTACAAATTTCGTATTCTCTCATATCGCTTTCTTACGATTCTCATCTTCTCTCATTCTTCGTCAGTTTTTCCCCAACCTCTTCTACGACCCACTGTGTTTCTATTTCAGTACTCCCTCATCACTAAATATTCAAGGCGGTTAATTTTTTTAAAGCTCTTCTTGAATTACTGAACAATAGTTCAGGGTTCGCACCACCTCCTAGGTGGTTGTGTAAACAGAAGTTGCTATCCTGCAGAATTTTATTGAAGTGGAAGTAGTAATAATAGTCCAGTTGCCACTATTACTCTTCAGTAGTGCGAGGTTTAGTAAGAGTAGCCAGGATAATGATTGTGGTAGAAGTTGGTGACGGCAGAATGAGTGACTGCTTATAATAACATAGAAAAGGAAATAAAAAACAGAGAAAGAGAGAATTATGCTTCAGGCTGATGACAGATGGAGTAATTGCTGTAATAGCAAAGAAAAATAAAGATAGAGTAAAAGTGAAAGACGGAATAAAAGAGAAAGGCAGGGAAACATAAAACACGAAAGTGACGTAGTGTCGTGGTAGCGACAGAGTAATAGCGATCGTGGAAGTAGCAGATAGAGTAGTAAACAACGTAGGAGTGGCGGTGGCAGGTAGAGCAGTATAGGTGGTGGCCATTGTTAAGGCTGTGATGGCGCCTACGGAAGAAACCTAAATGAACACAGCCGTGTTTTGAAGCACACAGACACATGCCTCAGCCATCAGTAAACAAACAAATCTACTCTAAAAGACAGTAGCATTGTGTAGAATATTAAAAAAATATCACTACTACAAGTGTGTGGCAGTCAAAAGTTGCTTTCACTTCGATGATTAACGTCTGTTGGAGCAGCAAAACCCAAAACACAAGCTCTAGACCTAAACATAGGATAAGATTTTGATGGATTTTACTGTTTTCACAGTGATAATGGCTTGATGGCTTTAACTAAAGCCGGATCCTGTCCGTCTGCCACTTGCTGGCCAAATATTTAACCTTCTCCGTTTCTGGATACATTATACAAACCAACCTCTACATCCCTGTGGAGAATCACAACACTGGATTACTATTATTAAGAAATGATTATCACCTTAATTATTTATCTTGCTCTGAAGTTATTGAATGAGAAGGAGAGGCAAAGTTGCCACTAAGGTGGGGTGGGGCCACCTTTATAATTGCAGATTTCCCCTTTAGTTATTTTCTGGAACATTCACTGCTATCTAAGGGTTTACTGGTTTTATATAATTTCTTACATATCCCTGTATCGTATTGTTATAATAATTTCATAAACGGAAGTCATTTTGTTTGTAGTCAACACTGCCAAACTATTTTTGAAATTTTAAGTTTACTACCTTACCCATACATAACTAATATACATATATATTTATATAAATAGATGTGTGACTGATTCATGTAATTTATATGTTTGTATTTACTATTATAATTAAAAATTCATCTGGTTTTACACTGAGAAGCCTCAAACCGTGTATAAACGAAGTGCACTGTGTTATTTGAAGTAAGCTAATTTGACATGTACATTTCATCACCCGGTTTTGTCTATATCCGGTATTTCTTCTCTACTGTTTCCGGTCAATTAATGACTAAAGGCTGGGAAAAATGAACTAAAATTGTATATTTAGGTTTCTAAGACAATATAAAATAAAAGTATTGGATATATTTAATAAATGGTAATAATTTATTTAGATATCCATTTTTTAGGAAAGGTGTTGTTGCTATTTTAGTCTTGTGTACATCAAAACTGGCACACGTACGTAGACACACTTCACGCCTTTCGTAAGTGACAGACAGGGTGGATGATTCGGCAAGGATGGCCATAACCTTTGGTCATCTTTGCACCTCGTCTCTATTGTTATTCAATATTTAACCTATCTTTATAATATAGCTAGTTAGGCGAGATTTTCTCACTTTCCCACTCCGTCTATTATAAAAATCTCAGTACTTGACGGGTGGTAATTTTAAATACAGTGACGGATTAATTTTTTTTTTCCAGTTTTAAGATGATCCTTTTTTGGCACTTTTAAAATATTGGTTTCCTTCCCCTTTTTTTTAATTCCCTGTCTCTTAAGTATATAGTTTATATATTTTTTTTTATCACTGGGATTCCTTGTTAGCTCCTTCTCTACCACATACTGCCATCATGTCTCTTCTGCAAGATCCCAAGTTGTACCAACGTCTTAAGGACTTGGAGAGGGAAATTAAAACTACTACCTCAAATATTAATTTGGATGGACTTATGGTAAGTCTTTTGCAACATCTTTTGTTTTGTCTTAATTCTCTTTTCTCTTTCAGATATCAATTTATCCCCTTTATGTAGTCTGCCGACTCCTCCATACTGCGTATGAAGTTCATGAAAAAACTCGAAGAAATTCTTTCACCACATAAGACAATTATTTTAAATTAATTCAATGTATTCGATGTTCGGTTGTTTTGTAACCCTTTGTCAGACAGATAGGATGAACTTCGAACGAAATTTAGCTGTTAATTATGACTGGCTGCCGGTTGCTCAGATATATAGCTTATTTACTTGTGATTGATTAGACACACCACACACACACACACATTGTGGTTTGGGAAGTAGTCATGAAGATTAAATGACGCTCGAGTATTTCATATAAGTAATGTTTACAATAAGATCTTGCCGAGTCGGTTTCGATATTTAAAAGAAACATTTCTATTTAGATTGGTTATGATTTTGAAAATAAAAAACGGCAAAAGAAAAAAAAAAAAATCTCCGTATCCCACAAAACTCGGTTCTCTCGCCCACGCATCCCTAATATCAGAAATCTTTGCTAAGATTCAAAGAAAATTTTGTGATGTTCATGCATTTTCCGAGTCCATTAGCGATGAGAACCGCTTGCTCGGAATCTCACCACCAGCAACATACACACATACACACACATACGTGTGTTGATTAGTCAAGTCCGGTCCGAAGAAGACTTCTCTATCGTTATAGTATTAAGCTTGTTTCTTTATTACTTAACACTAAAGTTATTAATGAACACAACCTTTGACCTACTAGCCTGCGAGGAGACCTGTGTAGTTTGCTCCCCCTAAATCATACCCTACTGTCTTAAAAAAAAAAAAAAAGACGAGGGCTAATGTATGTCTGAACAACAAAAAGATGACGTTATGATCATAAATCTGCTCAATCCGAGTTGACCTGGGGTTAAACAACAATAACAAGCTTAACCTACATCCCTGAATCCCCACAGATGTCAAATTTTAACATAACGTTATATCAGTCGCTTGAGAATTATGTCGACAGACAAGCACCACAGTTTCTCTCTTTTTCTCAATATCCAAAGATGTTCTCTCTCCCACTCTCTCTGTACTTCCATATTTTAAAAAAATGATATGTTTCATGGATTTTCCTTTCAAATATTCTATGATTTATTTTTCCCACCCTTTCTTCTCCTTTAAGTACTTCATTATTGCTCTGCACCCCGCAAAACACATGGGTTTCTCCTTTAGCCGTCTAACACACATGATATTTCTCTTTAACCTCTTTAATCACAGCGCTCCTTTAAATTCTTATACTGCGATATAATGTAACCATTTGTTTAGTAAATTTGTATCCCATCACTACCCCCTCCCGTTTCATGCTCGTGTCCTTAATTCATCTGATAGTACTGGGATGATGAAGGTGGAGGTTAGGTCGGAGGAGAGGGAGAGGAAATGGTAGTGCTATTTTTAAAACAGAAGAAGTACTTGCAAAGAAGTCGGTTAGTTTTTGGTGGAGTGCTGCTATGAATAATGTCCTAACCGAAACAGTTCACTGTAAGAGTCGTGTATGCACCATGCATAGATGTGTGTGTGTGTATATATATATATATATATATATATATATATATATATATATATATATATATATTGTCCGTCAACTGGTAAGGTTGGCTCTATTCCATCACTGAACACGTCTTCACTGCTAACCTCTTGGAGAATCGTGACTAATGCTGACCGAACACATTCACATAACAGATGTGACAAAATTGATGCTCATTTAACTAAAATACTAAGTCTATCCACATTCCATAGGTGCTTCAGAGAAAGATCCAATTTTTTTTATGCGTTTAATATAAAGGAATTCGAGTTTTTGAGGTCATCACATTCTTTTAATAAAATTTCTATGAGCTAGAACAGGTGCTGTTTTTTTTTTTTACCCTTTTGTTTTGCGCGGCAATCTCTTGATAGAAATGTTTTTGTCTTTAAATAGATGGAGCATATTTGTGCTAAGTTTGAGATGTTGGTGAATTTAATACAACTCAGAGATATTCTTCGCACTTTGCACCTGTTTTTGTAGTATATATGTCGCCTCTATAGGGCAAAAGTGTTTCTTAAGTGTGCAATGTGGCAGATGTGCTATGCAGAAGATTGAAAACCTGTTGCAAAGCTGATTCGACTAGACAATCTGATAATCCCTTATGTTTGATAGGGGTTTCGCTCTGTGAGACTTAAGAGTTGCACTAAGCATTGGATGTTGAACTAGGTTTTCCCTAATGCTATGTTTAAGCGTCTGGGGCATGATTTACTCGATTTTAATTTTGGACTTATTGCAGGGATCTACTTTGTGAGAACACCTTTCCAGAATTCCAGAAGGTTCTAGTGGTACCTTAAATACTATTAATTTTGTAGCATTATCTGAAAAGGCTACAAGAGTTCTAAGCATTTATATCGTGTAAGAGAATTGATTATGAGAACAGCATCGCTAATCCTCAGACGTTAAAGTGCTTATATGAGAGCCGGTGTCGTTTTGTTGCTGTCCTAAATGTTTCGCCATAGGAAGATGTGTTACCATTTTGGTCAGTGTTGTTTTTAACTTCAGGTGCTTTCAAATTAGATAAAATACCGGCTTCTAATGATACTTTAATTTGGTTTATTGTGTAAAGTATTTTGCTGAGTAGAACCCTAGGTTTATACAATTTATTTGTACTAAATGATCAATTTGCTCTATACCTACGAATAATGCCGCTTACTTGCCCGAGTTCGATCCGTTTAAATATCAGTTCGATCGTGTTTCAAGAATGAGAAAAATCAATTTGTTTTCAAGTGTTGTTTGTCTGCCAGGAAGAATGTTTAGGATGTCAATCTCCGATCATATTCTCTTCTCATAAGCCTCATTTAGCTCCTTTATTGACATCTGGTAAACCTATTTGCTCTCATCTCCCTCCCAGAACCCCTTCTGTTTTTATTTTTTATCGATGTCTATGAAAGCATCATTGCTTCCTCCCCGGTTTTCATTTCATCTTTTTATCTTGCTAATCTTTCGAGAACAACACAAACGTTTTTAATGATTTTACTTGCTATTTCGTCATTCCTTGTATCAGCTAAGCTCCTGGCATGTCTTTCCTGCACCTGAATGTTTTATTTCCTGGTTGGAAGAAATTCATGTTTTGTATGTTTGTGAATGCTTCAAACCTCCATTCTCTTAAAAATCTAGGAGGATTTGTGTTCATGTTGGCGACAGTTATTGTGATAGCACACGCACCACCATGGATATTTTTCTCTGGCTACTTTCTTTTCGGAGTTCTTAGATTTTTTAAAATTCAAATTCGAGACCAACCTTGTATTTAGCCATCTGGTGTTAATTAAACCCAGTATTAGTAATATGCTATGGTCTATTCAGTTATCTATATCCTCTAACTCAAAATTTGCATTGTGTGTAGTCAAAAAGAAGTATTCTTGGGGTGGAGATGGCGACAAGGTCTTAGTTTAGTCTACGGTTAAACATACAGACCAAAGATAGATTTGAACTCTTAGTACACACACACACACTCACATCCCAGTGGTGTGTCACCTTGTTTATCAAGGAGTAATCATTGGTATGTACCGAAATGTAGAGCTTCCGGCAAACAACTTGCAATTTCCGGTTGGAACCATTTTCTTTTCTTTACGTTGCTAATGCCTTTTCCTAGCAGTAATACACGTCGCAACCTCTGTTTACATTCTCTAAAGATACTAGATTTCACAGACTTATTAAAAAACAAAAAAGTAATCTCGTTGATTTAAGATCTTAGAAGTAACCTGTGTATGAGCCGAACTTACAACACGGTTTCGATTCCATCGTTAACATCCATGGAACCGCCTCGTACGTTTCGGGAAAGGGGAAAGTCCAGATACAAACTGACTGTATTTCAGAATAAAATCACCTAGGAAATTCTAACTTTCATGTTTTTCTAGTAAAATATGGTCAACGGTAGTGAAGTGTTTTTGACTAGAGCCGGAAATATAATCTGACTACGGACTTTACTCACCGGCAATTCTGTAATCGACTTGACCGGTCATCATTATACACTCCTTTTGAATACTTCACTTTTCCGAACCAAAAGGGGAAACTACTCGACCTACTGTATGTAGCAGCCACATCTTCCCTATATTACTACATCTTCTACCTTATAAAAAAAATATTTTTTTGTAAATGGACACATTGGAAGGTGTAGTCCTGCAAGACATTGAACAAAAGACAGGACGCTTACAGTTCGAATGCCTGTGACCATAGGTCTAATCTCTGAAGGCAGACCAAGGGTTAAATAACAACAACAGTAGCTTTAATTTTCCATTGTCTAATTAAAATTATCATTTTTGCTGGGAATGTATGTGGAAGTATAGCAGTTTTCCCGTCCTTTAGCTTATTTCAGTCACCCTAAAGAAGAAATAAATCTCCGATTACTTTCTATGTATATCTCTCTTTTTCTTGACTAGAAGTCCCAAACCTGTCCTCTATACCAGTGCTTCGCTACCGGTATACTGCGACACACTGGTGTGCCACGAAACGATGCTAAGTGTGCCACAGTGTAACCTGAATATAATTTCCCCCTTATACTTTTAATTATATTTTTAGTTCAGGTGTGCCGCCGAATTTTGAAAAAAAAAGAAGTGTACCGCAAATGAAAAAAGGTTGCGGTCACTGCTTTGTACCAGTAGGCGAATTAGACAGACGTTCAGAAACTTATTCCTTGACGAAGTTTTTTAGTTTCTAGATTAGAGTATTCTTTTAACAAGAGGGGAAGTACTGGAATGAATATTTGTCATTTAGACACCTGCTAACCTGTTTGAAATTGGCGAATTCCTCTGTTGCTAACGTTTCTAAGCCTTTCCCTCCTTTCCATGCATAATCTTTCGTTTTACTGTCTCTATTTTTCTTTGTTTTCGTCTTTTTTCTCCCTCCAATTTTTTAGCTTTATTTAATTTCTTTCATTCTTTCCTTCTGTTTGTTTTTCTTTTCTATCGTGGATTGCAGTTTCCCGCAAAAAAGTCAAACTGGTTTTTCTCCGATTCAGCATTATTCAGTCAGTTCTCCACCACTGTCAGTCTGTCTCTCATTCTCTCTCTCTCTCTCATATATATATATATATATATATATATACACACACACACACACATATCTCGTCGCTCCTGCTTCATCCTTCTTTCTACTCTGCTGCTGTCATCCAAACCAGTTTCATGTCCTCCTTCCTCCTTAATCTTCCACTAAATACTCTCTCACTATTCCATGTGTCTCTTGTCACATCTTTTTATCACTCCCCGTACATACTGCAGATTTTACTATTAAACTCTTCTCGTTTTTTCAAAGGCATTCGTGTCAACTCGTCAACTGATGCCGATTCTTCTTTACACTATTCCACGGATTCAGCCATGTCTCTACCATTCTATGCTCTGTGTGCGCGCGAGTTTGCTCACGCGTTTATTCATCTCCTTTCTTCTCTTGCTATCAGTTCATCTGTCATGTATATATATATTTGTATCTATCTCCTCCCATCTCTGTCTGTCTCTCTCTGTCTGTCTTTATGTATGTATGTAAAAACATCCCATCGTTCTGTTTCTTTCGTTTTGTGAATGTATTTTCTTCCTTTCCTTCTTCATCACGCATTCTATCCTATCGACGCAACAACTGAGGTCAATATATAGCATTACCAGTTACAGTTGTTGCCAATTTCTTTCAGACATAACAATTGATCACTCCACTGTAAAATACCTCCAACCGCCCTTTACTCGTCTAGGATCTAGGATATATAATTAGAAGTGGGGGGGGGGGAAGAAAAAACAACGGAAAAAGTGAGGATAGGTATCTAAGTATCGAGGAACATTTCATGTCAACCCAGAAGAGACGCTGTTATTGAAAAGAATGAACTCTTTTTCTCAAACACAAGTGCTTCTCATTTTAGTACAGGTTCTAGACTACATATTAGTGGTACTTTGATTCTAGGAGGACACTATGTGGCTGTTCAATTTGCTAGAAAAAAAAGCTGCTAAAATCTCCTTAAAATCATAACCCCCTGTCTTAAAGAGGCAAGGCACATATAATGTGGTTTGGTGTTAAACAACTGATACTTCAGCATATTTCAAGAGCAATGCCTGGATTTGGACTGAGCATCTAGATTGGCCTTCTACCATCTGTGCAATTGTAATCCCACTGTGGCCTACACATAACTGACAAAAGGGTAATGGGAGCCATGAGAGGTTCTTCCCTTTTTGTTAATTGAAGTCAGATTATGACCAAAATAAAACTGATGAGACATAATGGCTAATATTTAGATTTAGTTTAGATTTGCACTGAATTACTTTAACAATTATATATATATATATATATATATAGACGCAGGTATGGCTATATGATAAGAAGCTTGCTTCTCAACTAGATGGTTCAGCATTCAATTCTACTGTGTGACACCATGGGCAAGTATCTTCTACTATGGCCTGGGGCTGACCAAAGCCTTGTAAGTGGATTTGGTAGATGGAAATTGAAAGAAACCTGTTATGTGTGTCTATGTATGTATGTATGTATGTATGTATATATATATATATATATACATATATATATATATATACATATATATATATATATATACACACACACACACACACACACACACACACACACACACACGCACACACATACACATACACACACGTGTGTCTGTGTTTGTCCTCGACAACTGGTGTTGGGGGTGTTTACATTCCCATAACTTAGGAGTTCTGCAAAAGAGACTCATACAATAAGTATCAGGCTTTAAAAAATAAGTCCTGGGGTTGATTTGTTCGACTAAAACCTTTCAAGGTGGTGCCCCAACATGGCCACAGTCAAGTGACAAACAAGTAAAAGATATATATATGTATCATCATCATCATTGTTTAATGTCCTTTGTCCATGCTGGCATGGGTTGGATGGTTTGACTGTGGACTGGCAAGCCAGAAGGTTGCACCAGGTTCCAATTTGATCTAGCCAAGTTTCTACAGCTGGATGCCCTTCCTAACGTCAACCACTCCGAGAATGTAGTGGGTGCTTTTTACATGCTGCTGGCACTGGAGCCAGTTGGGAGGGAGGGAACTGACATCGACCACATTTGGATGGTGCTTTTTACGTGCCACCGGCATGGGGAGCCAGTCAGACAGAACTGGCATTGATCTACGCTTGAATGGTCCTTATTATGTGCCATCAGCACGAGTGCCAGTCAGGCAGCACTGGCATCAGCCACAACTACTATTTCCATTTTGATTTTGATCTAGAATTTGCTTTTATTTATATATATATATATATATATATATATATATATATATATATATATATATAAATTTATTTATTTATTTATGTGCCTTTTTAAGCCTAGCCAGGCTCATGGGCCTGGTTTTCTGGTTTCTATGGTGTATGTGTTCCCCCCAGCTGGACGGGTCAAGAAACAGGAAGAAAGGGTGAGAGAAAGTTGGGGCGAAAGAATACAACAGTGGTCGCCACCCCCACCCCCCTGCTGGAGCCTCGTGGAGCTTTAGGTGTTTTCACTCAATAAACACACACAACGCCCGGTCTGGGAATCGAAACCGTGATCCTCCGACCACAAGTCCGCTGCCCTAACCACTGTATCATCATTGCTGGTCACAATGTGCTTCCAACCTTTTCTTGACTGAATCCTTCTTTTCCATCATGGCCTGAATCATTTAACTAAATTGTATTCCCATCATTGTGGAAGCTTTCTAGTTACTTTTTCTGATCTTTTGGATACCCCTCAGCAACTGACTACACAGATTCATCTGTTTTCTGTGAACTTTGGACATGTCTGGCCCTGCAAAACATACTTTTGGTATTCTGCGATCACATTGTTCACTCTGCTCTCTTCTTGAATTAAATCATTTTGGATATGCTCTCACAATGATATTCCTGGCATGGGTCTTTCTATAACCTTTTGCGTTATAGTAAATCAATATTCTTCCCTCCTTGTAGTAGTCTGTGTCTCACTTGCGTATAAGAAGCTGGTATGCAGGTTCTTGTCCAGCTTTGCTTTGAGCACATCTTTTATCAAGGCAAATGTCTTCCATCATGCCCATGTTCTCTCTGAGATTTCAACATTCATGTCTTGGCACATATTCACTGTAGACACACCTCTTTTCTTTCACAATTTTGCTGTTTTCCACTTCTATTTGGCTTTGTGCTACAGCTTTGTACTGCTTAGATTTTGTTTTCATGCAGTTCATTTTAAGGCCTATAACTGAGCTATATATAAGTGCCCTGCTCTGTCAGCACGGTCTGCAGTTGATCTGTGATTTCAGCAATGAATATGATGGCATGAGTAGCTTGCTGTTGATGTTCATGCTGCCTCTCACTTAATGTGCTTGATAACCATCTCTAGACATGTGGTGAAGAGGTTCAGTTGCTTTCTGAAGATTAAAATACCCTCACTGTGGAGAGTCAAATACCATCTTGCTTCAAAAGAAGGCTAGTAAAGAAGATATAAGAAACTATCACCCCATATGCATCTTGTCTCAACTCTACAAGCTGTTTACAAACGTCATTGTCACTAGATCATAAAAAACAGCTTGACCGGCAGCCAAGAGAGAAAGCGACCATAGTTTGATGGATCACATATTCATTCTAACACAGCTTTTAGAACAAGCAAAAGAACATGAGTTGCTCCTGTGCATACTTTCATTGACTATGAAAAGAAGGATGAATGCAGTGCTGAAATCTCTGGAAGTGCAAGGAATCTGGGCATAATACTGCTTCGGGATGCAAACTCCAAAATGCACCACTGACATAGCTGCACTATTGTCACCAATACAAATTACATTTGTGAAGGGTGCCAAACAAATAAATACCACCTTCGCAAAAGTCTATCACCGCACATCTCTCTGTCTGTCCATCCATCTGTATAAGCATACACACATAAACATTTTATGTATAATATACATGTATATGAGTGTACATGCATTGCTTACATGTCATCACTTTGCTTTTCTATGCTGGTATCTATCTTTATAAGGGAGTATTTTATGATCAGAGGCTGTTTACACCAACTAGAATTAACAGTGTGTGTGTGTGTGTGTGTGTATATATATATTTATTTTAATATTTAGTTGAAGCAACATAGTTTAAGGTTATCAAGTGATGTAATAGCACTGCTAACACAGTATTGACTTATAGAAAATGTTTGACATACCTTGTAGTATACTGTGGTTGCATAACAAAATACAGTGTCCCTACAGGTCATTAATAAAGCAACATAATAATTCAAAGGATGAGAGTTTTGTGCATTAGCACTTATCAAACTAGCATGTGTGTATGTATTTCTAAAACACAAATGTTTGTTTATATGCTCACGTATATATATGCATATGCATACATAGTGTGTCTGTATACCTCTGAAGGTATATGGTATTTTGAAAGCTGCATGCCATTTGTTTATCTGTACTCCAAGAAAGACATGTAAGAAAATTGTGAAAGAGGATGTGTATGATGAGTTTTGGCATGTTGTGCCTTGCAAATGAGATCAGATATGACAGGGACAGTGATATGCAATACAGCAGATTTGTCTGCTCCTTTCTGCATGTTAAAATGATGATGATAATGTAACTTTACACAAAGACAGACCTATGTTACTTAGATTCCATCATTCCTTTAGAATTATTTAGTAAATTGGTTGTTGTCTTGTCCAGGCCAGCCTTGATTAAGACATATGACCACAGGCATTCCAACCTCAATCATCCTGTCTTGTTCTTTTTTCTGGCATAGTATACCCAAGACTACATTATTTAATGTATCCTTCCTTCTCTTGGAGTCAGTAGACTTGGTTTGAGGAAAATTTTTCTGTCATATCTAGCAGATTGAATGGCTGTGTAGAGACGCCTTCATTGGCTTGTAACCAAATTAGTTACAAATTAATGATCGACATAAATGAATAGATAATGAAAGAAAAAGATTTAATTAGTGAAGAGGTTCTGAATGCAATTTACCATTCCACCATGCTCTATTCTACAAACTACCATTTGGCTGATTGATATGTTGGTGATATTCCTCTGTTTGGCAGATTGTTATATCGCTTATATTCATAGTTGCTGTTAGTAGTGGGTGTACTCATAGAGGTGATAGTGTTACTAGTAGTAGTAGTGGCTTGCTAGTTCAGAGGAGTAGAGTTTGTTGTAGTAGAGATAGAAGTAAAGAAGAAATATAGCTTGTCTGTTGGTTAGTTGTTGCAGCCTGTTGGTAGTGGTAGTGGTTGTATTAATAATGGTTTCAAATTTTGGCCCATGGCCAGCAATTTTTAGGAAAGCAGTGGAGGCAAGTTGATTACATCAACTCCAGTACTTGACTGGTACTTTATTTTATTGACTTCAAAAGGCCGAGAAGCAAATTTGACTTTGATGGGTTTTGAACTTAAAACGTAAAGAGCTGGAAAAAATGCTGCCTTAGTTGTTGTAATCATCATCATCATTTAATGTCCTTCTTTCATGTAGGCTAGCTTTAGACCTCTCTGGAAGTGATACATATGAAAGTAGGACTACATTGTTAGCATTTCTAATTTTTGGTACTGGAGGATTTGAACACTGCATTACAAGCTAATCGGAACACCCATCATCATCATTTTACATCCACTTCTCCTGCTGTATGGATTGAATGGGCTTTCTAAAGCAGTTTTATGACCCCTCCTCATTATCATTTAGTGTCCACTTTTCCACTGCATGTGTGAGACAGAATTTGTCAAAGCAGATTTTCTGCAGCTGGATGCCCTTCCTGTTACTAATCCTCACCTGTTTCCAAGCAAGTTAATATTTCTCCATGGTCAAACATGTTTTTCAATGGACAGTTGGAAATGAACATCATCTGTATGATGGTAATGTTCATTTATGACCATCTCATGATGTTAGGATAGGGCACACACACATATATACACACACACACGCACACACATGCACACAGTTACATGTGACAAATTACTCATAAAGCTTTGATTGACCCAAGGTTATGGAGTAGATGACACATTGGGGCTGAACTCAAGACCGCATGGTTGGGAAGTTTCTTAACGATACAACTGCACTGATCAGACAGAAATAGTAAGGTATCAAATAAAATGCCTTTATGACTATATTGGTTCTGACTTTAGAACTTGCTAAGATTGTGTTTTGCGTTTCATCCTTTCATAATAATAATAAAAAATGCCAAAAAAAAACATGTAAGTTCTGTGTTCTGGGCAGGTGTGTGTATTTAATTTAACTGGCATATTCCCAAATTTGAGGACTTGTGTCTATGTTAAAAATCAGTATCATAGTGGTGTAATATATGAGCAAAATGTGGTTGTTCAACCCATCTAGGAGGGCAATAACCTTCAATAAAAATCAACTCAGACTGTCACAGCAACCAGTTCAACTTATGCCAGCGTGGGACTTACTTAAAGCCTTTGCTCCCTATGGACTATCAGCCATTGATAACTTTCCCCTACTGTTCTCAAATTTGGGCTGGCTTTCCCTGAACAAAAGCCTTCCACTTCCAGGACTTGTTGGTTTTGAATTGTTATTGATGCTTTTGTAATTTTGTTTTTCTTTACGTAGGGGTTGTTGGCCTTATGCAAACCCATTTTTACCTCTGGGAAGAGGTGGCCCATAATAATCTGGCCTCTGTCCTTTTACTTGTCCAGTATGGTAGGCCCTACCAAGAGTGTGCACTCTGCTGGCATAGCTCTCAGGGTTTCAGCTCTCAGAGGTGAACTGGACTTTGTAGTGGATACCAGCTAAGAAGTGGACATAAAATGGTGGTGGTGATGCTAATGAGTGCTGCTCCTTGCTATAGTGAACCATTTTGTCTTTTACTAATCTATTTATTACACACTTAGTTGAAATCTTGAGTTGCTGTGAGTTTAGTGCCTTGGCCACAGACATAATTTGGTACTGATACCTTGGATGAAGTCTGATATCCTATTGATTTGTCTATAGGTAGCTTTGTTTTTGGTTTCTGCTGAAAGGGGACTCACTGATGGGCCAATCAATTGTAATAGTGTTTCTAGTTGTAGTAGTATTAATAGTGGTTAAATATTTCGCTTGACATTTGGTGGTTAGTCTTGGTTACTGTTGTTATATTCTATTTGTGGTTCTTGCAGTAGTTGAGGAATCAATAGAAGACAGTAGTAGTGGAGTTCTGGTTGTGATATCTGCGCAGTTATATTTGATTATGAGGATATCAATTTCTATTTTGGCATAGTTGTTGAGTTCCAAGCCTACTCTGGAATCCAGTTCCAGTAGATCTATGAGCTGACATTCCAACTATGGTCATCCACCCTTTTTTCAGATCTAATGTAGATAAGACTATGTTATCCTATGAGTTCTTTGTTAAAACAGTAGGATGTGACTTGATGGTGACTTGGTTTCTATTTTTATCAGATCAAGTGATTCTATAAAGGTGCACATACTTGATTTAGAAGCAGATGCTTGCTTCCTTCTTGTTTTGTATTCATTATTTCATTATTGTATTTATTATTTCATCAGAGGCTATCATACAAAGACAAACACACAGCAGTGAGATTAATGTGGCTGGTGCTCAGTGGGAACTTCTGTAGGTTGATATCATCATCTTTATTTACCATGCACTTTTTCCTGCTTGAATGTGTCTGACAGAATTTGTTGGGAGGCAGATTTTCTACAACCATCCTTCACCTGTTTCCCAAGATAATATTTTCCCAAAGCTAGTTTCTATTGAAGATGGAAGTGAACAACCTCACTTGTATGACAATGACACTCAATTATACCCATCATGTGATGTTTAGACCAGGACACACTCGCACACACACACACACACACACACACACACACACACACACACACACACACACACACACACACACACACACACACACACACACACATACAATAGACTTCTTGCTGTTTCCATCTACTAAATCCACTCAAGGCTTTGGTCTGTCTGGGCATGGAGTAGAAGATGCATACCCAAGGTGTAGTACAGTGGAACTGAACCGAAGGCCACATGATTGAAAAGCAAGTTTGTAAACCACACAGCCATGTCTGTGTGTATTATTTGTCGTAATAGTTCTTGTGGAAATAATTCCAGTGTTGCACTTCTGGAGAAGGAGCGAGAAGTGTTTAGTGCAGGGAATTGAAATAGTAAGATTGGTGAGAAGTGATGTGTGAGCTTAAGATGATGCATAGCTTGCTAGATTACAGGAGTAGAGGATGTTGTAGAAGGGATAAAGGATGGAGAAGAACCATTACATTTGTGAGTGATTCATTGCATGGTGGTGGGTGAAACTTTGAGAACTAACTGGATAGTTTCCTTTGGATGCAGTAGAGGTTATTTGCATGTATGTGTTGCACTGATGTGAGTCATGCTTGAATTTTGTAGTGGATCAGCAACTAATCTCTGAAGAGGAAACATTCTTTGAGATGCAGTTGTGGTAATGTTATATGTATGAGATCACGATGAGAATTTATCAGAGATGGTGTAGCTAAGCATTTGTAATGATAGAATAGTCTTTAGTTGGGTGTTGCTAATGTGTATAAGAAAGGTGTGGTGTAAAACTTTCTTTTCTTTTTTGTATAGTGTTTGTGATTTTTGTATTCAAAGAAGCTAAGTTGTGTCACTAATACAGGATATTTTTGAGGGTTGTGTTCACCAAAGCAATACATGTCCTGGCATGAGGTATTTAGCTTTTAGTTGGATGCTGCCAGTGTGTGTATGTGCATGGAAGGTTAAAAATGAAAGGTGGGTGGTATTGTGCATGTGAGATTATTTTATATGTTCCAGTGAGCAGTTTATTAGTGTGCTCCTGGAAGGTGGGAAATAAATGACTAAACTTTGAAGTTCACCATATTTGATAGAATGTGATTGAGGGAACTAAATCAACAGGTTTGGCAATAGAGATGTCTAATAAGATACTTGTGATCTCAGAGATGAGAGTTAAAGAATTATCCCTAAGTGTGCAAGTTAGCCAACCAGCTAATCCAGTTGAAGACTCTGCTGAATTAATGGTTTCAATATTGTTTTTTCCGAAGTTCTCAAGTATGAAAGACTGTTGATGTGAGATGTAAGATAATAGGTTCCATAAGATTGGGACCTATGGAAACCATACTGCTGGTACTCAAGATAACCTTTGAAATGATGTAAGGGAGATATGTTAGTATTTTTCTGGGTGGAAAAAGTGCATCATGTTTCTATTGACTGGATTAAATCCCTGTAGAGAAAGAGAGAGAGAGAGAGAGAGAGAGAGAGAGAGAGTTTGTGACAATAGGAGCTCTTGAGGGTACTGTTTGAATGAAATGGAAGAGAAGTTAGAACCAGTTGTGTTGGAGTGATTTTGTGTTGTTTTTACATACAATGACTTTGTTGGTGAATCAGGTGGGTGGAGAAAGAGCTTGGGAGGAGTTTTGTGTGTGTGCGCCATGTTGATTTTTTAAGCAAAAGGGAGAGGAAGTATTGTGACATTATCAGAAGTTTGACTTAGTTACCATGGTTGATCAGTAGTGGGTAGGAAGATTCTCTAAGCTGCAGTTTGCAAGATAAGAAAATTGACAGGCTGCACTATGCACACAAATATCCTTTGCTTTCTTAGGGATTATCTTGCAGGATTTACAGTAGTGGGTAAACAACTTTTACTGGTGATAGTTTGTGACTTCTAGGTGTTGTAAAAGTAGACCACACCTGTATAGCTGTGATGTATCTGTAAATGATCCACTAAGAGAGTACACGAGAGTTGTGGATGTGATATCAACCCTCTAATTAGAGATGAAGCACATTTACTACCGAGAGCAGTCACCGTTGAGGTAATAGAGTTCTGATAGATTAGTTAATTTATCTGAGGGTTTCTGTTGTAGGTAGATGTAAAGTGTGTTGACTTGATTAAGCAGATGATCTGATTGGGGATAGGCATGTTGATAGCTTTGTAAAAGCTGGGTTTGGAAGAAAGTGTTGGTCATGAATAGATAAATATACTGAGCAAAATAATAGACAGTAGTTGGTGATAATGATCAAATGGTGAAGAAGATTATTATTTAGGATTCTGTTTTGATTGTTGTAGCTTTTATTGTTGAATACGAGCAGCAGAGGAACTGCAGATTTCTTGTTTTTATTTTAACGGTATAGTAATATGGTGTAGCTGTTAGCATTTCTATAGTTTGATGTTATTAAGAAAGCCTTTGGTCAGAGCTATTTCTGCCATGATTGTCCCATTTTATTTTCAAATAAAAGTTTTATCTAAGACTTCATTGACCAATGTGTCCTTTGTTTTTTAATACAAAAGTGTGTAATTTGAGTGAGTTCTATTTGCAGTTGGTTAAGCAGTCATGTAGAGAACCCCCGCCAATCATTGTTTTTCAAACAGTTTATCTGAGACTTCATGAGCCAATGTCTTTCAATTTATTTAAGACACAAATGTATAATTTGAAGAAAATTTAGTTGCTGTTTGTAGCACATGAAGCAACCATATAGAGGCCTCTTCATTATTTTCAAGCACAATTTTTCTAAGACTTCATTAATCAATGTATCCTTCAGTTTTTTAACACAGTAGTATGTAATTTGAGGTAGATTTAGTTGCTATTTGTAGTAGGTTGTGCTGTTATGTAGAAGCCTCCGCATTGGCTTGTGCAGCAGTAAATTGTCAGTATG
Source organism: Octopus bimaculoides (assembly GCF_046866305.1). Lineage (NCBI taxonomy): Eukaryota > Metazoa > Mollusca > Cephalopoda > Octopoda > Octopodidae > Octopus > Octopus bimaculoides. Next base: position 56,876,783 of record NC_142935.1, read on the forward strand.
TGTACAGGTATTGGTGGGTGTGTTAGTTGAAATAGAATGATTGTATAATCACTTTGATAAGAAAAACAATTGTGAATGGATTGGGTGGACGGAAACTTAAAGAAGCCTGTGATATATATATATATATATATATATATATATATATATATGCATGTGTGTGTGTGTGCTTGTGTCTCATTGTCTTGACGAGTTGTAGAATGATTGTCATTGTCATACAAGTGGTGTCCTCTGTTTTTAATTTTCCTTCCATGTAAACATTTCTGGTGATGGGGAAATATCATCTTGATTGGAAACAAGTGAAGATTGGTGAAAGGAAGGGTGTCTGGCCATAGAAAATCTGCCTCAGTGAATTCCTTCTGATCCATGAAAGAATGGAAAAGTTGTTGTTAAAGAGATAATGTGTGTGTGTTTATGTAAAAGCTATTTGTATTCTGGTTTTAGAACAGATACACGGCATCTCTGGATGTTGTAAGAAGTGGTTAAATAAGCTATGTTCTCAGTGAACTTAGTTGGTGACCTAGTTCTGATTTCCATTTAAATCTACTTCATTAAGGCCCTTCAACAAGACAACACACTTTACATAACTTTATTGTACAACGATCCCTGATACTGAAACTCTCTTGGTGAGAGAGAAATGTCCTACTGGATAGGACACCAATTGAGTTGGTCACAAGAAACAAAGAGATTAATTGTTAAAAACCCAGACATTATGCAACCACTTTCACTCCTACTGGTGTACTTATTCCAGCCAATAATGCTACAACTATCACATCAGCCAGCATCAACACTTAACCACCATTACCACCTCTATCAATATCAACTGCTAAAGCTAAACATCTAATATTGGTTTGAAATGTTGGCACAAGGCCAGCAATTTTGTTGGAGGGGTTAAATTGGTTGCATCGGTTAATTGGTTAAATTGGTTACAAAGGATGAAAGACAAAGTCAACCTCGGGGGAATTTGAACTCAGAATATAGCAATGGACGAAACAATGCTAAGCATTTTGTCCAATGTGATAAAGATTCAGCCAGCCCACCACCTTAGCAACACATCTAACTCCGGTTTAAAATTTTGACACTAAGCCAGTAATTTCAGGGTAAGTGTGTAAGTCAATAAAATCAACCCCAGTGCTCAGCTGGTACTTATTTATCAACCCCAAAAGGATGAAAGGTAAAGTCAACCTCAGCAGAAATTGAACTCAAAATGTAAGGACGGATGGAATGTTGCTAAGCATTTTGCCTGGCATGCGAACATTTTTGCCAGCTCACTGCCATAGTTGCACATTTAATATTCTAATTCACCATCACTAATATTACATCATTTCTATCATAATACTGCAATAAACATAGCCCCTAAGGCAGTGAGCTGGCAGAAACATTAGCATGTCAGGCGAAAAGCTGAGCAGTATTTCGCCTGTCATTACATTCTGAGTTCAGATTCCGCCAAGGTCAACTTTGCCTTTCGGGGTCAATTAAATAAGCACCAGTTACGCACCGGGGTTGATGTAATTGACTTTTAATCCCTTTGTCTGTCCTTGTTTGTCTCCTCTATGTTTAGACCCCTGTGGACAATAAATAAATAAATGTTTAGCCCCCTGTGGACAATAAAGAAACAAATAAATGTAGCCCCTATTTAACCCTAAGCACAAAATCCCCCTACAGTAATGCTACCCAAACAAAACAACTATTGTGAACAGGAGAAAATGCCCATACACACGGTGGTTTTGGTGCAACATTCTGATGAATACAAAGAACAAATACACAGAACTATTTTGTAAAGGAAATTCTAAACATTTTCACGAAGCTTATTTTTGGTAAAACTTCCTTTACTCCTACACTCCTACATGATTAATGGTTCTTGAGAATATTTCTCACAAACCAACTTAAGAGTATCACAATGATGTGGTCACAACATCAATGTATATATGCACATATATATTTATATATTTGCTTGCACTCACACACACATTATGTACCATTAGCAGCAGCTTATTTCCACTTTTCAGGGCAGTATTTCTTAGGTAGTGTTTCATGGCTGGATGCCCTTCCTGTCACAAATTCATTTAACCACTTCTTACAACATCCAGAGATGCCATGTATCTGTTCTAAAACCAGAATACAAATAGCTTTTACATAAACACACACACATTATCTCCTTAGCAACAACTTTACCATTCTTTCATGGATCAGAAGGAATTCACTGAGGCAGATTTTATATGGCCAGACACCCTTCCTTTCACCAATCCTCACTGAATGTTTTTTGCTAGAGATCCTTTATTACTGGACCAGTAACTTATCCAGTGTATAAACTGCCCATGTAAGTTATAAATTTCCTTCTTAGCTACAATGTACACTTGTGTATCTGCAGTGTGAATGTGCATAGACTTACCTATGTATGTGAGTCATCATCATTGTTTTAACATCCACTTCCCCTGCTTGCGTGGGTCAGATGGAATTTGCTGAGGCAGATTTTCTGCATGTGGATGCTCAAAGTAATATTTTTTTCATGACCATATATGGTTCCATGGTAGGTAGGAAATGAAGCTTGCCTATCGTGTGATGTCAAAGCAAAGAGACAGTAACACGCACGCACGCACGCATAGAGAGAGAGAGAGAGAGAGAGAGAGAGAGAGAGAGAGAGAGAGAGAGAGAGAGAGAGAGAGAGAGAGAGAGAGAGAGAGAGAGAATTCTTTCAGTTTCTGCCTATCCATTCCTCTTAAATGGCTTTGATTAGCTTGAGGCTATTGTAGAAATTTGCCTAAGGTGCCACACAATAGCACTGAACTCAAAACCATGTGGTTGGGATGAAAACTTCTTACTTCACAGCTATTGCATTGGCAGACATTACTGATTAAAAAAGTTTCAGAACAGAATATTTAGTTGTTAACTATGTGGCTTGTTGATGTGATGATACTGATGTACCACCAAAAAATTTAACTGGACAATTAGATCTCTAGTTCAAAATTAGCATCTTTGATGATGATGGTGATTAATCTTGATGAGATTAAGCAATTAATCTCCGTTTTCATCACTTATGTCTAATAATTTGATATGGTCAATTTCTAGTCAGGTAAACTTTTCTCCCATAGTCTGCCCTATTAACTTTCTAATCTTGCAGTAAAATTGAAATATGTTTACTTCCCTTAAATACCTTCATGTCTCTACTGTAGGCTTTATGTAACCTGGTGTACTTAATAGCATTTGTTAATTATTTGTTGCATTTCTTGTGCATATGTTTTTAGTAGGAGAACATAAATTTCGTCTTTGTGGTTAAGATGCTAGTCTACTAATTCAAAGGTCACAAATTCAAATCTTGCTTTGAGTATAGAGTTATACTCTTAGGCAAAACTCACTAGTTTGCTCTCATCATTCAACCTTGAAAAAATTCAGAAAAACTGCCAAAAGGCACTGGCATGGCTGTGTGATTAAGAGCTTACTTCTCAACCATGTGTTCTCAGGTTCAGTTCCACTGCATGGCACCTTGGGCAAGTGTCTTCTACTAGAGCTCTGGGTTAATCAAAATGTTGTGACTGGACATGGTAGATGGAAACTGAAAGAAACCTGTTCTATATGTGGGTGTGTGTGTGTGTAATGTGTGTACTCTTTTCAAGACAAGGGTACACACATGAACATCACCATCATACTAGTAATGTTGTTCATTTCCAGTCTTTTGGAAGAACATGTCTAGCCATGGCAGAATATTACCTTGCATGGAGACAGGTGAGGTTTAGCAACAGAGAGGGTGTCCAGCTGTAGAAAATCTGTCTCAGCAAATTCTGTCTGCCCCATGCAATGAAAAGTTATTTCACTGATCCCTGATATTTTAAAGGTTAGTTTGAATTCAGATTACTAAGCTGTCAAAAGACCTTCAGCTATGATAGCAAATAGGGTTCTTTATTGTTATTCTGTCTTGAAGTTGAACTTTAACCAATGTGTTATTATAATAAACAGTATCTTCTTTTTTGTTAATTGTTGTTTCTTGAGAAGAGCATTGTTTGTAGTTTGTGTTGGCCCTTTTAGATAAGAATTGTCGACAGTTTGTGTTGTGAGGGAAAGTGCAGGCATGCACACGCACATACACACACATGCATGCACACTTTCTCCCTCTCTCTCACCAGAAGTGAGTTGTCATGAAATTAAGGTCTACATGTAATAAGTACAAGAGCATTTTGAAAGATAAGCATAATGTGGGTGCAGGAAGCAAAGAAGTTTTTATAATGGGTAGGTTTAACATGGAGACTATGCAGCTAATAGGCTTTGTTACGAGACCAACTCTAGACATATTCTGGGCATTAGACTCCAAAGATATGGTCCTTGCATTTAAAAAACAAAGAATTGTTTGTATAAAATTCGGTTACTTTACTGCTGTCACCGGGGCTGAATGATTTACAAACAAGTTTCCTCTGACTCATTTTTGGTTTTTCACAACTGCTGTTTGAAACTATAGTTAGTTACAGTCCTTTGAGTTTTCAGAGCTGTATGTGTCAACAGCAATATTATATTTCAAATTGCTCTGTTATTCATACTCTCGCTCTCCATATCATTGGAAACTATTTAAAATCTGAGACATGTGTACTAAATTAGTGAACCCACACTCCAACATCAATCATTCGTTTTAGTAGGTACAGGTACTCTTTTGAGGAGTTACACTTGAAGTATGCACTTGAATTGTGGCAGTAAAGGTAATTTTTTTTCTGTTATTGTTAGATACCACTCATGCCAGTCAACCATTAAGCAGAGGTAGGCGAATCTATCTTTCAGCTATTTACTTGTACTTATCTTAGTTATGCACCTAACCTTCAGAGAAACACTACTTATAATGGAATAGTATTCTATCCTGGAAGACAATTTGTCCCTCAGCCTATCATTTTAAATACTAAAGCATAGGTCTGGTATTTGAAAATGGATTAACTTAATCACTAAATTAGATACCAATCTCTCTGTAAATATTATAGCAATCTTAAGAAATGTGGAATTTATCATTTCATGAAAATAAAAAGAAAAGTATTGTGAAGTGATTTAATAGACTTGTTGCAGTTGTACTTCAGTATTGTTCATTAGATCTAGAAGTATTTGCACTGCTTAACAGACCTGTATATTACAGATTACTAAATGGCAAATTTGTAAACTCAGTGTAACATGAATTTTTTTTTAAAACAATGCATTCACTACATGATTCAGACGTGGCTGTGTGGCAAGAAGTTTGCTTCCCAATGACATGGTTCCAGGTTTAGTCTCACTGTGTGGCATCTTGGGCAAGTGTCTTCTGGTATAGCCAACCAGAGCCTTGTGAGTGGATTTGGTAGATAGAAACTGCAAGAAAAAAATATATATGTATGTGTGTGTGTGTGTGTGTGTGTGTGTATGGCAGGTGATCAAGATGTTTGGTGCATATACTGTGCTTGTGTAGACCTGTCAAGCCAAATGAGACCATAGTCATGACCAATGCCAATGTTAGGTCAAGGCACCCATGCTGGTGGCATGTAAAAAACACTGACTACACTCTCAGAGTGGCTGGCTTTAGGTAGGACATCCAACCATAGAAACCTTGCCAAATCAGATCGGAACCTGGTGCAGCTCCCCGGTTTACCAGTTTTCAGTCAAACTATCCAACCCATGCCAGCATGGAAAACTGATACTAAATGATGATGATATATATATATATATATATATATATATATATATATGTGTATGTGTGTGTTACATGGCTTAGTGGTTAGGGTGTTGCACTCATGATCATAAGATTGTGGTTTTGATTCCTGGACCAGGTGATGTGTTGTGTTCTTCAGTAGATCATATTTCATGTTGCTCTTATCTACTCAACTGGCAAAAATGAGTGATCCTGTGATGGACCCTTGTCTGGAGGGTGGGAGGATATATACTCCACATAATCTAGAAAAAACAGCCTTATGATCCTGTGGCTCAGGAAGGATCTTTGATCCTTTTGATGTGTGTGTGTTACTGTCTTCTTGCATTGACTTCACATGACAGTTGTAAATAAGTCTCACCATCATCTAAGTGGTGTCAGTAATTTCCAATCTTCTGTGAAAACATATCTAGTAATGGGGTAATATTAACTTGCATAGAAACAGTTGAGGGTTTGGTTAATTACTTAAAATTCTTCTCCTTATATAATCAAAGCATACAGCCCCAAAACTCAGTTGGTTCACATGCAGCATTATTACTGCTTTGCAAGCTATGAACACCACCTCAATGCATGCAAAAATGATATCTAGAAAGCAAAATATTGTTTTCTCTCTATTGCATGGTCTATGAGTTATTTTGCTGACCAGATGCAGTTAGATTTTTTGGTTCCTTGGCAAAATGATTCCAACAAGCTTACCTGATTTCCTCTTCATCTTGCAAAAGCCACATTATCATCATCATCGTGGTGAGACTCATTTACAGTTATCATGTAAAAAGCACTTTTTGAGTGTTGGGCCTCACAGAGGCAAGGTGGCTATCACCGGTGTCATGTAAAAAGCACTTTTCGAGTGTTGGGCTTTATGGAGGCAAGGACAATGACCGAGACCTTTGGCATTATGCCGTGCATGAGAAGATGACCCATCAAGCCAAGTAAAATCGCAGATACTGGTATCATGCAAATGGCACCCAAGCTGGTTGCACGTAAAAGCACCCATTACACTCTTGGAGTGGTTGGCATTAGGAAGGGCATACAGCTGTAGAAACCATGCTAAATCAAACTGGATTCTGGTGCAGCCTTCCAGCTTGCCAGCCCATGTCAAACTGTCCAACCCATGCCAGCATGGACAACAGATGTTAAATGATGATGTGAAAACTCTGCTCACTTCAACTAAAAAGAAAAAAAAAAATCATCTTGTTCTAAAGTTGTCCTTTGTCATCCTCAAGCAGTGCTCCTGAACTGGTACTTATTATCTCTCAAAATTTGGTTGGTGTTAGGAAGAGCATCCAACCATAGAAACTATGCCAAAGCAGATAGTGGAGTTTGGTGCAGTCTGCTGGCTCACTGGCTTCAGTTGAATGCATGCCAGCATGGAGAATGAGTGTTAAATGGTGATGATAATGAGGATGATTTTCATTGTCTCCATAGGTTTCTACCCCTTCTTTTGGAAACATACATCAGGTCCCAAGCCCAAAGAGAGCAACCTGTATTTGTAAGTGAAGAATTGTAATTCATGCCCCATAGGGTTCTTGTATTTTTATCATTTTCCCTCCAAATTTTATGTATATATGTAAAAAAGCACCCAGTACACTCTGTAAAGGTTGGTGTTAGGAAGGGCATCTAGCCATAGAAGCCATATCAAAACACATGACTGGAGTCTAGTGCTGCCCTGTGGCCTGCCAGCTCCTGTCAAACTGTCTGACCCATGCCAGCATGGAAAATGGACATTAAATGATGATGAGTGCTGTGATGTGATTTCATTATTGCAGTTTCTTTTATAACTATTGCTTTGTTAACCCCATCCTTTTAAATACGGACCTCTGAAATACCTCTACAACAAATGTTTTTGACCAATGCACTGGCGTATTTGTTTGATGCATATGACCTGCAAGTATTTTAGAAATCCTGCGAGTTTGTTGAGAATCTACTGCTGTTTGGATTGGTTTTGCATATTTTTGTTACTGAATTCTTAATGACTTATTGCTATATCACAAAAAACAACATAGTGTGTGTGTGTGTGTGTGTGTAATGCTTTGCTCTTGACCATCAACAATGATTTGAATTCGGTTCTTGCCTGACATATTTCTTTTACTCAATGAAAGTGTGTGGATGAGTTGGAATGGGACAGGTTTCTGGAAATCATTTCTTAGAATGATACTTTCATCTTTATATTTCATTTACTCTGTGTGTGCGCGTGTGTGTGTGTGTGTATATATATATATATATATATATATATATATATTATGAACTGAACCTGAAAGATTACTTGGAGATACATGGCATGTTATGTAAATCTGCCAATTTAATGTATCTTAAAGCATGAAACTTTTATTAGCTCTTTTATAATTGCATGTGTGTATATATGTATATATATGTGTATGTATATATATATATATATATATATATATATATATATATATATATATATATATATATATATTTATGTATATACTGGAGTAAGCACATAAATGTGCAACAAGGTGGAAAAAAGAGTACTCAAATATCAGAGGTAGAGTAATATGCTTTATTTAAAAGCAGCAGAAATATAATAAAAAACAGTCTTTTGTTATATTTCTGCTGCTTTTAAATAAAGTGTATATGTATGTATGGCAGGTTTGTCTTTTGTAGAAATGTTATGATGTATATTTCATATCTACAGGGTGCAATGAGTAAATTGTTGTCATATTAAATTTATAATTTCACACATGTGCATTGTTTGTTTTTGATTTTGTTGACTACCCAATATAATAGGGTCAGCTGGGCACCCTCTGTGAGAAAAGCAGCACCATGATGCAATTCACTCTGCCAGAAATTTGGAAATGACATGCTGTATGCTTGGCATTTGTGCTGGAAGCTCCAATATGAACATCTCGGAGTGTTTGGGTGTCAATCTGAGGACATGTACTGAGAGTGATAAAAATCAAACATCCAGTCAACATCATGGTGTTTGGAGTGATCACTAGTGATGGCGATGTTATGCTTCCATTCATCTTCAAGGAATCTGCCCAGAAAAATTGCAAGAAGTTCTGCAGTCATCTGGAGGCCGTGGTTGAAACCAATGGTGATTTTATTGAATAAATTTACTCTTTAGTATTTCAAGATTTATTTATGTAATTTTGGTAAATATATCTGTTAAAATGAGATGTCAGTGTTATTTTCATTTTTGCGTAATTTAGATGACAGTTTATTCACCACACCCTGTATTTCATAAAAATCTATATCATAAATACATTCTTTTTAATCATTTTCTCCTATATACATAAAAAAAAACAAAAAAAAAGCAACAAAAACAAACAAAAAATCATTCTTTATGTATGTTGCTTTTCTTCTCTTTGAAGATAATTTCTGCTTGGTGAGTTATTTCTGCTGCGTCAAGAGATTTTTGCTTTTATTACTGTACCATATCCCTATCATAGCTTTTAGATTAGACAGTTTAAGTTTTAACCAATGATACACTGTTAACCAATATTATTAACTGCTATTGAATGCTGTAGTGCCTGATCTAAATAGCATTTGTTTTTGTATACATATAGCTTATAGGCACAGATGTGGCTCTGTGGTTGAGAAACTTGATTTCCAATCATAGGCTTGGGTTCAGTCCTACTGCGTGGCACCTTGAGCAAGTGTTTTCTATTGTAGCCTCAGGCCTTGTGAGTGGATTTGGTTTGTAGAAACTGAAAGGAGCCCATCTTGTAAGTGTGTGTGTATGTACTCTTTTGTTGACATCACGTGATGTTTGTAAAATAAGCATGTCAATTGTTTCCAGTCTTCTGTGAAAAATATTTGGCCTTTGGAAATATCACCTTGTTTGGAAACAGGTCAAACCCATGCAAGTGTGGAGAAGTGGATGTTAAATGATGACGATGATGAAGAATTATGGACAAAGAAAAAGCATTGGAAAGAAATCTAGTAAGAGACATTAGATGTTATAACAAAAAAGTAAATTAAAAAATGAGCCAGAAGGAAGATGATTTAGGATGGACAAGATGATGTGGCAGTTTGAGAAGCATATCCTGAACTAAAGCATTTGAAAAAGGAATATGTCATAGGGCTTTTGCAAATTTTAAATAAGGCTAAAGGATTTCACAATGGAACAAGAATCCTGTGACCCATTTATGTGAACACATGACTAAAGTTGACAGTGTAACAGAATATGAACTTTATGGAAAGCATGTAATTTGGGGCAAAAGTTAAACTGAGATCTTCTCATACCACTCTGTTACTTAACCTTTTTACATGCTTGCAGTTTCCAGTTCAAGTAGGTTTCACAATGACATCAATAACTCTCATTGTCAATTATTGAGTAAAATAGTTCTGCTCTTCCTAACTGATTTATTTATTTGCGCTCTAACAGTTGTATGTAGCACTGTTGAAAAAAACTATGCAGGGTGCTGGAGGTATTGTAACAATGTTGAAAAGAAAGAAAATGGCATTGAAGTTTTCTAGTGTTAAAACTTCCTTAAATTTTATACTGTCTTTTCTTTCTTTTATCTTTTACTTGTTTCAGTAGTTAGACCGTGGCCATATTGACCCTGGTATTTATTCTGTCAGTGTCTTTTTTTGAACTGCTAAGTTGTGGGGATGTACACAAATCAACACCTGTTGCCAAGTAATGATGGGGTAAGGTGGAGGGACACAGACATACACATGAACACACACACACACACACTACAGGCTCCACACAGTTTCTTATTTGTTTATTGCCCACAAGGGGCTAAACATAGAGGGGACAAACAAGGACAGACAAAGGAATTAAGTCGATTACATCGACCCCAGTGTGTAACTGGTACTTAATTTACCGACTCCCGAAAGGCTGAAAGGCAAAGTTGAACTCAGAACGTAACAGCAGACGAAATACCGTTAAGCATTTCGCCTGGTGTGCTAACGTTTCTGCCAGCTTGCCACACAGTTTCTGTCTACCAAATTCACTGACAAAGTATTGGTTGGTTCTGGTCTATAGTAGTTATTGATTTTATATATTGTTTCTTTCACAGGGAAGCTTTAATTTCAAAATCTTCAATCTTTG